>NC_134087.1:111347160-111647160 GCF_000715075.1 Nicotiana tabacum
GTCGCATTTGCGA
Organism: Nicotiana tabacum; assembly: GCF_000715075.1. Classification (NCBI taxonomy): domain Eukaryota; kingdom Viridiplantae; phylum Streptophyta; class Magnoliopsida; order Solanales; family Solanaceae; genus Nicotiana; species Nicotiana tabacum. The sequence continues at coordinate 111,347,174 of NC_134087.1, forward strand.
CATTTTGTTCACATTTGCGAACCCAGCAGGGTCCGCAGTTGCGACCCTTTTGTCGCATTTGCGGCCCTTGTAGAGTGAGCCCAGGTTCGCATTTGCGATGATTTTATTGCAATTGTGACCTTCGCATTTGTGAACCTGATGTCGCAAATGCGATATCAGAGACCTGGACACGGCTTTTGAGAAACGGGACTTAGGCCATTTATTTCATTTCACTTCTACACTTGGGCGATTTGGGAGCTTCCAAAGAGGGGATTTCAACCTAGCATTGTGAGGTAAGTTACTTCTATTTAATGTGAGTTTAATACTTTGGTTTTGGGTAGATTAACACATAAAAATTAGTAAAAATTATGGGATTAGAGTAAAACTTTGGGTTTTGATAAAAACAAGATCTAACCACAAAATTTATTCTGGAATGGAGTAAAAATCATATATTCTTGATTTTTAGGTTATGGGTAACAACTTTCTTCAAAAGGTTTTGCCAGGCACGTGGAACCGGGGAGGAATTTTAGGAACCTTGCAATTAGGGTTGGGAAATTAGTTTAATAGTTAGAATATGAATGCTTGAGCATTTATTAACTAGTTCTTACCCTATTTGAATAGTTTTTGGATCGTTCGACTCCGATTTGAGGGTTTGAGCGCATTCTTAAAATTTGAAGTAAGCTTTGGGATGAAGTAAGTCTCCTTTCTAACCTTGTAAGAGGAAATTAACCCCATAGGTGAATTAAATAAGTGTATGTGACTATCTGTGGGGGCTACGTGCGTACGTGGTGACGAGGGTCCGTAAGTAGCAACTATTATGCTAACTATTCGGGTAGTTTAGGACCCGTATCATGCTATACTTGCAAATGTTTGCGTATTTGCTTACTATTAAGATCACTTAGGACATGCTAGATATTGGTAAACAAATATAGACGGTTATACTCACTTACTTGAGACCTTGTATGATTATTTGCCTATAAATGAGCAATGTATGCTTACTTGAAAATAAATTGCTATTTATGGATCGGGTCGATTGCCTCAGTAGTAAATAGATGCATCTATGGTTTGCGCCATTTGACCCTCTGGCAGTGCACAGTTTAATATTATGTTGGACCGGGTTGTACGACCTCAGCATAATTTGTGCGTGTTATATGTTTTAAATTCTTCCATGATTTACATTGCTTAAATGTATGAAATGTAAGTGTTACATGATATGATTGAACTTGACATGTTAGTTACGAGAGAATATCTTACTCCTCCATGATCTTAAACTGTTATTATTATTCATGCTATCCATACTTAATGTAATACTTAAATATTTTTATTGTTGACCCTAGTAAGTGTCAAGTCGACCTCTTGTCACTACTTCTTCGAGGTTAGACGGGATACTTACTGGGCACATATTATTTATGTACTCATACTACGCTTCTGTACTTAACTGTACAGGATCTGAGATAGGTGCATCTAGCTACCCGTCCGGCGCGCGTTCCTGATTCTTGATCGAGATCTCATGGTAAGCTTCCCCTTCTGAGCCATCCAGCAGCATGCCGGAGTCTCTTCTCTTGTTTATTGTTATTTAGTGTCTATTATTCCAGGCAGTAGAATAGTGGTATTTTTATACATTCTACTAGTTTCCCTAGTACTTGTGACACTAGTTCCTGGCACACACATTGTAGATTATTATTTTGGGGATGTATTTCTATTATTTTAAACTTGTTAATTATCGATTGTTTAAAAGTTCAAGATTTAAAAATGTTGGGACTGTTTTGGTAAAATAAATGAGAACTCACTAGTTGATTAGGGTTGGCTTGCCTAAGAACGGTGTTGGGCACCATCACGACCTATGATGGAAATTTGGGTCGTGACAGTATCAGACATAGCAGTGTTTCTTTATGGTGGGACCACTTTTTTCGACTGAAAGTGGTCGGTATCTTTTTGTAGAAAATTTTATATGACTTTTGCGACCAATTTATATATTTTTCGACCGATTTTGATCGGTATAGTGTGGACGGATTTTGGCAGATTTCTAGTAGTGCATCAATTCATTCCGGTGGATATATTTAATTAACAACAATTGAGGTAAATAAAAGATGGGATTTTTACATACCTATACACTATTGAAAACTTTATTACCCGCCCTACTCAAGTTTCAATTTAATTATCTTCGATATACAAATTTATCAATTATATATACTTTAGAAATTAAATGAGTATCCCTTTATATTAGGAATCGATTATTTTCCATCCTTATTCTTTCTCCCTCATGCGCTATCTCTCCATCTTTCTCTCTCTCTCTCTCTCTCACCTGCTCTCTCTCTCTCTCTCTCTCTCTATCTCTCAATCCCTAATTCCAGTAATATAGAGTAAAGAAAAAGAGAGCAGCAATTCTACCATTGACAGCCATTAAAAAGCTTTGAGGTTTTGAATTCGAATTTGGATTTTCAAAAAAAAACATTATTTGTTTGAATTGGGTATTGATGCAAACAATTGGGAATTCTCTCTACGTCTTTATATATCTCTTAATCCCTAATTCCAGTAATGTAAAGCAAAGGAAAAGAGAGTAGCAATTTTCACCATTGGTAGCCATTAAAAAGCTTTGAAGCTTTGAATTCGAATTTGGGTTTTTAAAAACCATTATTTGTTTGGATTGGATGTTGTTGCAAACAATTGAAAATATGGTTTGCAGTTTATATCTCAATTTTGAGGGTGTTTTGGTGAAGATTAGACTTGATTTTGGCTGAATTTCAGATTGAAACTCGAAGACGAAGAAGAAGAAGAAGAAGAAGAAGAAGAAGAAGAAGAAGAAGAAGAAGAAGAAGAAGAAGAGGAGGAGGAGGAGGAGGAGGAGGAGGAGGAGGAGGAGGATGAAGAAGAAGAAAAAGAAGAAGAAGACATTACATACATTATACTTACGAAATTGTAGTACAGTTGTAGTAAGATTGTAAAAAAATTGTATTGTTTTGTTTATATATAATTTAAATATTGTATGAAAGTTGAATAATATTTGTATAAAAATTATATTTAAGTTGTATGATATTATAGTTGTATATAACTGGGTACAAATAATGTATGAAAGTTGTAGATAAGTTTTATAATATATAATTAGTTGTATGAAATTTGTTTTTACTATGTATAAATCAGATACAAAATATACAAAAGACGTATTGTATAAAAATTGCATTTAAGTGGTATGATATTGTAGTTGTATATAACTGGGTAGAAATAACGTATAAAAGTTATAGATAAGTGTAATTCCTTCAGGGAAAATAGTTAGCCACAATGGATCCTGAGGATTTATAAACGTCGAAAGTGTGTGTCTTATCACTGATTCGTCGACTACCCAATTTCTGTAACGACCCGGCCGATTGTTTATGAGCTACCGCACCGTTTTCCCCATTTTTGCTTCTTATTATCTTGTTCAGCTATATTATATGCTATCGGGTTGACTGGTTCGAGTTCGGAAAGGTTTTGGTAAGGTTTGTGACGCTTAATCTCTTTTGAGTAAGCTTAAGTTGGAAAAGTCAACTAGATGCTGACTTATGTGAAAAAAGGCATGGATGTTAATTTTGATGGTTCGGATAGCTTCAGGAGATGATTTGGGACTTAGGGGCGTTATCGGAATGGGTTTTGGAGGTCCGGAGTAGATTTAGGCTTGAATTGGCGAAATTAGAATTTTGGCGTTTTCCAGTTGATAGGTTAGATTTTGATATAGGGGTCAGAATGGAATTCCGGGAGTTGCAGTAGGTCCGTTGTGTCATTTAGGATGTGGGTGAAAAATTTCAGGTCATTCGGACATGGTTTGATAAACTTTTTGATCAAAAGCGGAATTCGGAAGATTTTTGGAACCTTAGCCTTGAATCCGATGTTATTTGGTTGATTCGATGTTGTTGGAGGTGTTTTGAAGATTGGTTTAAGTTTGGATAGTATTATATGATATGTTTGTACTTTTGGTTGAGGTCCCGGGATCCTCGGGGTGATTTCGAATGGTTGATGGGAGATTTCGAGTTGAGTTTGGCAGCTGAAATTTATTGTTGCTGTCATAACCGCACCTGCGGTTGGGAGGTTGCAGGTGAGATGCCCGCAGAAGTGGAAGGCAAGATGCAGATGCGGCCAAGAGGGGGATCAGGCGGAGCCGCATAAGCGCATATCTGGGTGCACCTGCGATGGCGCAGGTGCGAGAGAGTGACCGCAGGTGCGGTCCTGAGGATTTTAAGTCACTTTCGCAGGTGCGCACCTGGGACCGCAGGTGCGGGTTTGCAGGTGAGACCATTTAACCGTAGGTGCGGTTTTACTGGGTCAGAAAGTATAAAAAGATTTCTTTCACGATTTTTGGCCATTTTTCTCAATATTTCATTCAGGGTGAAGCTTTTGGGAGCAATTTCAAGGGATATTTTCAGAGGGATTAATTGAGGTAAGGTCCTTGGTTCCTAAGCTCATTATTATGATATTTTTATTGTTGTTAGCATGAGAATTTAAGGAACAATTAGTGGTAAATTGGGGGTTAGGGCTTGGTTAATTGGAAAGCTTTGAGTGATGATTTGAGGGACCATTTGTGGTCCGATTTTGTTACTTTTGGTATGAATGAACTCGTGGCGGGATAAGGATTCTATTGATGTAAAATTTGTCGAATTCTGAGACGTAGGCCCGGGGGTCGAGTTTGGTCAATTTCAGATTTTGTGTTGTAATTTGGTTAATTTGGTTTGGGTTTCACTTCTTTAGCGTATATTGATAGTTATGAACTGATTTTGGTTAGATTTGAGGCATTCAAGGGTCGATTCGAGAGGAAAAGGCGACGCGGGCTAGAGTTTTGGCTTGGCTTGAGGTAAGTAACGCTTCCAACCTTGGTTCTGCGGGTTCGAAACCCCGAACGATGTGTTCTATGATTATTATGAAGGTGACGCTATGCCAAGTGATGAGTGTGTGGGCGTACGCTGTGAGAAATGCGACCTGGATCATTCCATGGCACCGCTTAGCTACTCTTTTATGTTGATATTTGTATTGTAATCATGTGATTAAGTTGATAAGCTGCAAATCATGTTAATTATCATGTTAAGGCTTCACGCCAACACTATTGAGACCTGAGAGGTCGTTCCTTGCTATCATGTCATTAGATTCATGTATATTCTATACTCAATCCTGTTCATGCATATTATATCATGCACCAGTCTCGATTATTGTTATTTGACATATCATATCATTGTTCAGGCTTGTATTATGACATCTTAGCCCATGTGTGTGAGACTGGAGAGTATTGACTGATTGAGGCCGAGAGCCGAATATTGATTGACAGTATGGGATCGGGCTACACGCCGCAACAATGATATTGATCATGTCTTCGCTGGCATTGGTATAGCGCTTGGGCTCAGAGAAGCCCCTCCGGAGTCTTTACACCCCTAGCGAGTGCAGTAGATGATTACATTGAGGGATGGATCTTCCCTGGACATGGATCTTGTCCGAAGTACTATACCCGGAGATGGATCTTCTCCGAGAGGCTGAATCGTCCTGTGTCCTCGGTACTGATGATTGTGGTCAGCGATATATATTCCGGGATAGATCTTCCCTGGGCCGGATGGCCATATACAGTACCGAGAGGTTGAGCACTTATGAGTGGAGGTTGTGGAACATTGATCATGCTAGTTGTGCATTGGAATATATATGAATCTTTGAGTTCTGAACTCGTTAATGATCAATTGCATCTATTACTGTTGAGTTTTACTTGAACTGTAAGCATGTCTACATTTCTGTTCTGTTAATTGCTAATTACGTGTTGAGGTTTGGTCTGTCACGATCTGTCAGTCCATAGGTTGGACTTGTTACTTACTGAGTTGGTGTACTCACGTTATCCCATACACCTTGTGTGCAGATCCAGGTGTATCTGGTCACAGTAGCGGTTGTTGATCTTCCTTGTGTGGACTTCCACCGGAGATTGCGAGGTAGCTGTTTGGCGACCGCAGTCCCTCCTTCTCTTTCCCTATCTTCCTCTAGCTTTACTTATTGGATGTATTCAGACTATTCTTGATTTGTATTTCAGACAGTTGTATTAGTTTGCTCATGACTAGTGACACCCGAGATCAGGGTTGTATTTCTTTCCGCTTCTTTGATACTTCTATCTTTTATTATTGGATTTCTGTTTAAAAATTGATGTTTTTCTAAAGTTAATAATTTGGGTAAAATGAAAAAATTGGAATAAGTGGCTGACCTAGTTCCACTATATGCACCATCACGACCGGGTCAGATTTTGGGTCGTGACAATTTCTCACAAATGGGATGAATTCCAGCACATAAAATCCCCAGCCAAAGACCAGAAATTTCATCAAACTTTTCTTAAGTAGATATTTGATGTGGCCTAAACATCCTTTCCTCAATGCAAGATTCCATAGGTACATCCAATCAACCTCAGTTCTGTGGTTGGCGATCAGCAGAACACGTTCTTTTGGTGGAACATGATCACCAGAAAAAATCATATTGGTTTCATTTATTTTTTCAAATAAGAATGGCCGTAATGCAAGCCATAGATCAAACAGAAGCGCAATAACTTTCCTACTATAAAGAGTGCTGGAGAAGCGCAAGAGTACAACTGGTATATTTCCTAAATATAAGTTCAATCTGGAGAGAAGAGGAGGGAGAGGAGAGCATAAAGGAAAAGCGTGTAACTAAATCCCTTTATTGAAGGCACAAATAATGGATTGGGAACCTTTTAAGGTGGGTTGTATATATTTTGTAACTAAAATATGTTTAAATCGGGTAAATACCAAAACATGAATATTTTTCGTAATAAAGTTTCCAATAATGTATATGTATGTAAAATTCATATAAAAGATTAGCTTCTTATCAAGGCGTCAAATGATAGAGCCAGAAGAACTTTGGGCTTTAGTAGGCTCTGTACACGGGTAAAAAGGGCTTCACTTCTAACTGATCTTCAAGTTGGTTTCAGAACTGGGCCTGAAGTGGCTAACCGACACACAAGTGTATATATATATATATAAAAGTTATATTCGATAAGCTATATCTCACTAAGCTAGCTCAATAAAAAAAAATCTCCTATTCCACATAAGTTTTTATATGCTCTTGTTATGATTTATGAGGCGTGAAATATCTTATGAAAATTATTGTTATATTTATTACCAAATACTATAAGCAAATAACACAAAATACTTTTACCACAATTATTCAAAGATAACAAAACAAATTGGAGAATTTGAATCTTTTGATATTTTAAAAATTTGTGAGTGATGAGGTAGAACTCCTCATAGAAAAAATTTAATAAATAACAATAAAGGTTTTAAGTAACTAATATTGAGATAAAAAATATATAATAATATATTAAATAGTATAGGAAGTATCATTTATTGGAATGAATATAAAAAGAAAAAAAATGATAACGACACTTCTTTTGAATACCTTTTGTCTTATATTACATCCTTAATTCTTCAACTTAGCATGTTTAGCAATTTAATTTTTAATACTATATTATAATAAATTTTGCTCTATTTTCTTATTTCTTTCACGGTTGATGCTTTTCCAGTGAAAATAAATTTATGTACCTTAAAAAATTTATCAACTTGACAATTAATTTTACTTGCATAATGATTTAAAAAAATAGTGAATTGAATTTATGTTTTTTTTTTTTGCTAATTTATAATTCAAAGGCTTAATTATTTGTTGAGATTCATGCTTTTAAGATAGTATAGAAGATGCGAATTATTTTTGAACTTTTTTCCTACTTGAACAATATATTATTATCTTTATCAATTTGTATAATGTTTATATAATTTCATTCACCTATTTTACTCTTTAAAAATATATTTTATATTGGAATAAAATTTTAGGACTTCTAAATCAACTAAAATTTTATTTATTATATCTTTTCTTATTTGAATTCTGTAGAAAATAACTTTTAAATTAATTATTATTTTACCTTATATAAATTATTTAATTTAATTATGACACAACTATAACTATACTTTTTCTAATATTTAGGAAAAAAGGAATAGAATAGGTGGATTATTTCCATACGTTATCAATTTTCCTTTCCCCTAAGAGTATTTTAATTTCTTTGGCCAAACTCACTAAGAATGTATATATATATACTAGTTATACAATACGCGCGTTGCGCGTGTCTCCCGTCACAATAAGTATATATTTTTAAAAAATCACATAAATGCATTGTTAGCTACTTATATTTTAGTTGTAAAATAAGTTTAAGAAAAAAGTGTGAGTTCCTAAAAATGATAATTATTGATTCTGTTTAACAACTGAATAAATGAAGAAATAATGGTAATAGAAGTCCTCAATCATCTTAGTCAATATTTTCAACTTAAGATTTATTCATTACAATAATTTCACAAGTTCTCGTGTTTCTTTATATTTTCATCAAGAGCTCATAAACTCTCGACAATTTAAGAGTTTTTCTTTTATGAATTCTTTTGAGAAATATATATTCTTAAGTTCATTCTAAAAAACACATAGGATATTCATCTAATCGACAAATGATCTTTTATTTTGTTCTCACAAGCAAAATATGAATTATTCTATTTATTTAATTAATAAGAAATACTGCAAAAATTATAAAACAACTAAAAATATAAATAAATTTTTGAGATTTTTTCCGAACAGGCCCATGTTCTCAAGGTTCACAATTAAGAATACCACAATAAAGATGTACTTGTTGAATACGTGAATGTAAAATTTAATTATTAATATAAATACGTGATTGCAAAATTTAACTACTAATATAAACGCGCGAATGCAAAATTCAGCTACCATAAAAAAATTGTTCAAAGAAAAACCTAAAAATTCTTAGTTTTATAGTTGCTGCTCGAACTGCTCGAATAACGTAAAGTTTGATGATGAAATGTGGAATTGTCGCTTCTTTTATAAAAAAAATTGGGTATATAATTTGAAACAGGAAATGATTTAAAGTAAAATAATGTATAGTTTAATGATTTATCAGAAAATAAATACTCCAAAACCAAAAAAAAATTAGTTTTTACCTAATATTTTTTGAAGAAGTAATCTGTCAAAAGTTTATTAACTAAAAAACTTCCTACGATACTTTTCTTGAAAGTGAATAAAATTTTCCTATGTTGGTTGAAAGACGAAACTTTTTTAGTTTTATTGAATAACGAAAACTTTCCTAGTTTTAGTTGAAAGTGTTTGAAATTTTAGATCTAAAAGAAATTCAAAAATAAAAGTTTTAAGTATTAGATTAATAATTAAATGATTGTTCCTAAATAGTAGGAAATTAATTAAATGATTATTCCTAAATATAGTAAAATAAACAAAATGACTATTTTATCTCGTGCAAACTCTATTTGAAAATGGTAAAAAAGACAAACGATATTTCGCTAAGGGTATATATATATAATTTTTGAAGTTATTTTCTACAGAATTTAATAAGGAAAGATATAATAAATAAAATTTTAGAAGTCCTAAATGTTAGGAAGATAAAAAAATTACTATTTTGTCCAATATAAAATATATTTTTAAAGGGTAAAAAAGGCGAATAACGTTTCGCTAAAGGACTTCGTGCTTTTAATATAGTATAGATTTACCCGATTTATCTAGTTTTTTTATTTACATAAAGTAACTATTTTTTTCACAAAATATATACAAATCCTGTCAAAGTATACAATTTATTTATAACTTAAATATAGTTTTTTTTACAGCACCCGATCAAAAACTATAATTTACATACAATTTATATATAAATTGTATACAATTATATTAGTTTCATATATTTTGAGGTATATGCACCTTCCCCTGGTAACCAACAAGCAAAGAAATTAAGCAAGTTCTCTCATATAGCGTAAAAGAAATGAAGAATATATCTAAAAATAAAATTCAAGTGGAGTATATTACAAATGCAACTTGATAAAGTTGATCTCACATTTGAATTATGAGAAAAACATAGAGACGTGGTATGTAATAAGTATTTTAGCCAAGTTTTTACACAAGATAGACTTTTTTACGACCACCATTTAGGTTTTGACCCATTAATAAAAAATTTGTGTTTTTAGGCTTCTGCCAAAATTTTCTTTGTCTTCTCCTCCTCCCTCCTCTTCTCCATCTTCTCCTCCTCCTCCTCCTCCTCCTCCTCCTTTTTCATCTTACAATTTTTTATGATTATACAATTAAAATTGAAGATTAATGGATACGTCATGTAGAAAATTAAAGATTCATTGCGTATTTGTGATTGTAATTGAAGGGGATAATGTTCCATTAAGCTTATATTCAAATTTGATTTTTTTAACAGTATAGGTTGAATCTAACTATTGAAAATTATTGGGATTGATATTCTAATGTTGCATATGAAGTTTCTATTTATTTAGAGTTGATTTCGACCAATTTGAAGTAAAACATGATAGTAAATTTCTGCAAAACAATTATCACGACTGCAAGAATTTTGTGGCAAGTTATGGCAGTTTATCAGGATTTGTAGTCAAAACTCTTGCGGATCGCCAGAATTTAACCAGAAACCATAATTATTGTTAGCGCAAGTCTTACCCAATAGTACAACATTCTATGGATGATTATCTTACCCAATAGTACAGCATGTTATGGATGATTATATATTTATACACAACATATTATGGTGATCACCGTATTTGTGGTAAAATCCTGGTAATTATCACATTTGTTTGGGGTGTACATAAGTGAGGTTGGTTCGGATTTTACAATTATCAAACCAAACCAATTGTATCGGGTTATTAAATCTAAAGACTAAACCAAACCAATAAAACTTGGGTTTTTCACTCTCGATTTTTCTCGAATTTTCAGGTTATTCGGGTTTTTTCGGGGAGGGGGGATTCCGGTAAAATCTTCGTAGAACAAAACAAATAAATTGTGCTCAAAATATTTCTTTAATCCTAGAAAGATACAACTATATAAAGTATTTTCCAAGAAAATAATCCAAAATATGAGATGTGTCATGGCATGATCCTAAAATATTCAACAATAACGACAATAAAATTATGTAATATAAATATTGCTAATTAAAATGTCATAATAAAAATAAACATAATCTAAAAGTACTAAGTCATGATAAAATAAGTAGACTGATACGGGAGTATTAATTACATGACTAAACACTAAAGAAAAAATAAAAATAGGTTATGCATTTTTATCTAAATTATTGTAAAACAAAAAATATATATTCAATACATTTCCGTTCATAGTATTGAATTGAATGTCTTTTGTTAGCATTAGTAATGATTTGATTTTGGTTTAGGCTTTTATTAGCATTATTTAGTTTACTAATGTTAATGGCTATAAAACTTATTGGAACACTCAAACGTTCTAAGTCCAACCTTGAAATAATATCTTAAAAGATAAAATTATGAAAAATTTTAAGAAATATTTATAATATCACAATAAGTATATTTATATATTAAATATATCTAAAATTTCTATATATGTAATGTCGGGTTGGTTTGGTTTCGGTTTGACTTTCTTTAGTTAAAATCAAACAAAACTAATTATGGTTGAGTTTTTTTTTCTAACACCACCAAATCAAACCAAACCATAGTCGGGATTTTTTTCTCGGTTTGACTCGAATTATCGGGTTGGTGCGGTTTGTCGGTTTTCTTTGTACACATCATATTATGTTGATTATCATGATTTGGCTACAAATTTTGACGGATCGCCAGAATTTTGACTACAAATCCGCTCAACTTTTAATAGGTTTGAGCTAGAACGATTTTGAAAATGGGCTGTTCTGGGCTAGCCAAGTTAACCCATAAAAAATTCAGCCCAAATTGACCCATGATGATGCCAACCTGTCACGACCCGGATTTCCCACCCTCGGGAGTAATGATGGCGCCTACTAGTGAAAGCTAGGCAAGCTAATTGTTCCAATTACTTAACCTTTTTCATAAATTTTAATCCTTTAACAACGGTGAACAAATATTATATAAACAACGAAAATATAAAGCGGAAGACTGAGACGTAGCAATTTAATAATATTACCAATGCCAATCCATAATATAAGCTACCCAGAACTGGTGACACAATCTCACAGACTGTCTAGGAATACTACAAATAAAGGTCCAAAACATAAATACAACACTGTCTCTGAAATACATAAAAGAAATAGAATGGAAAGATAGAAAGAGACACCAAGGCCCGCGGACACCTGCAGGACTACCTCGGTCGCCTGAATGGACTGAAGGCAGCAACCTCACTGCGGTCCAAAAGCTGCAGCACCGGGATCTGCACAGTGCAGAGTGTAGTATCATCACAACCGACCCGATGTGCTGGTAAATGCCTAGCCTAACCTCGGCGAACTAGTAACGAGGCTAGGGCCAGACTACCAAATAAATCTGTGCAGTTAAATCATATACAGTGGAAAAATAAAAGCAGATATTTACAGTTAAAGATGGGAGGGGAAAACATGTTGCGGGGAGTATCAGATAACATCAGAATATCAACAGAGGAGAAAGAAAAACCATAATTCAATTGCCAACAAGAATAAGGAAAACAAACATAATATTCACTTTTATTTCTTTCTTGTTGCGGCGTGCAACCTGATCCCAAATCATGTAATACCGTTGCGGCGTGCAACCCAATCCCATTCCATATAATACCATTGAGGCGTGCAACCGGATCCTGTTTCATATATTACTGTTGCAGCGTGCAACCCAATCCCATTTCATATAATACCGTTGCGGCGTGCAACCCGATCCAATTTCATATATTACCGTTGCGGCGTGCAACCCGATCCCATTTCATATATTACCGTTGCGGCGTGCAACCTGATCCCATTTCATATAATACCGTTGCGGCGTGCAACCCAATCCCATTTCATATAATATTACCGTTGCGGCGTGCAACCCGATCCCATTTCATATGATACCGTTGCGGCGTGCAACCCGATGCCATATACAATTCAACATCAGTCACAAAAGAATCCTGGCAAGGGAACAAGAGTATAACAACAACATCCCAACAAGGGAGACAATATCATAAACAGTACATCCCGGCAAGGGAACCAACAATGATAATCAACATATTAAGCATGGACAAATAACAACGGAGTCACAACAATTACGATACGAGACTCACGGGCATGCTTGACACCGACGTATAGATACTCGTCACCATGCCTATACGTCGTACTCCACAATTAACTCATAGCAAATAAGACACAACTCCTAATCCCTCAAACTAAGGTTAGACCAAACACTTACCTCAAAGACACAAACACAATTAAGCCTCACCTACCGCTTTACCTCTTGTTTTCACCACCAATTCGCTTGTATCTAGCCACAATTTACTTAACGCTATCAATAAATGCTAAATGAATCAATTCTAATGCATGAAAATATGTTTTATAAAGATTTTCCCGAAAAGTCAAAAATCGACCCTAGGCCCACATGGTCAAAACTCGAGGTTCGAACCAAAACCCGATTACCCATTCATCAATGAACTCAAATATATAATTTGTTTTGAAATCGGACCTCTAATCGAGGTCCAAATCTCCAAAATTCGAAAATCCTAAGTTCTACCCAAAACAACCAATTTCCCCATGAAAACCCTTGATTTTGAAATGAAATTGTGTAAAAAGATGGATTAGATTGAAAGAAATGAGTTAGAAATGATTTACTAATGATTTGGAAGAGGAGTTGCCTTTGAAAAATCGCCCAAAGATGTTTTAGGTTTGAGAGAGTTTGAAAAATAAAAAAAATTCCGCTAAGTTATGATTTAGCAGATTGCAGATGTCGCAATTGCGACCAAGGTTCGCATTTGCGACAATGAGGAGGTACTGTCACCTTCGCATTTGCGAGGGACATGTCGCATTTGCGACATCACAATTGCGAGGAAAGGTCGCATTTGCGACCAAGGCCTGCCCAGCCCAGTTTTGCAAATGCGAATGATTGTTCGCATATGCAAGCTCGCAATTGCGAGCCAGATTGCAAAGCCTGCAGACCTACAACACACAACAGTTTTTCCTAAGTTCAAAACACTCCGTTGCCTATCTAAAACTCACCCGAGCCCTCAGGACTCCAAACCAAACAAGCACGCAAATCCAAAAATATCATACGGACTTGCTCGTGTGATCAAATCATCCAAATAACATCAATTACTATGAATTTAGTATCAAAATCAAAGAAAAATCTCATGAACTCTTAAGTTCCATTTTTAACAACCGATGGTCCGATTCACGTCATATCAAGTCCGTTTCTTACCAAATTTTACAGGCTCAACTTAAATACCATATAAGACCTGTACCGGGCTCCGGAACCAAAATACGGGCCCGATACCATCAAATTCAAACACATTCAAATTTCTAAAAACTCTTATAATTTTAGTTAAACAATTTTCTTCAAAAATTTATTTCTCGGGCTTGGGACCTCGGAATTCAATTCCGGACATAATCCCAAGTCCCATATTTTTCTATGGACCTTCCGGGACCATCGAATCATGGGTCCGGGTCCGTTTACCCAAAATATTGACCGAAGTCAACTTAAATTCATTTTAAAAGCAAAATTTATTATTTTTCACAGATTTTCACATAATGTCTTTCCAGATACACGTCCGGACTGTGCATGCAAATTGAGGTAAGACAAAAAAGAGGTTTTAAGGCCTCGAAACACAGAATTTATTTCCAAAACTAGTGATGACTTTTTTGGGTCATCATATTCTCCACCTCTAAAACAACCGTTCGTCCTCGAACGAACATAGAAAGGAAGTTGAGTCGAAGAAAAGATGGGGATATCGGCTCATATCAGGCTCGGACTCTCAGGTCGCTACCTCAACATGCTGACTTCTCCACTGAACACGAACAGACGGGAAACTCTTTGATCTCAACTGACGAACCTGTCGGTCTAAAATAGCTACCGGCTCCTCCTCATAGGCGAAGTCCTTGTCCAACTAGACAGTGCTGAAATCTAACACGTGGGATGGATCGGCGTGATACTTCCAAAGCATGGACACATGAAACACTGGATGCACGGCTGATAAGCTTGGCGGCAACGCAAGTCTGTATGCCACCTTTCCCACTCGATCAGGAATCTCAAAAGAACCAATGAACCTAGGGCTTAGCTTGCCCTTCTTCCCAAATCTCATTACGCCCTTCATAGGCGACACCCGAAGCAACACCCGCTCGCCGACCATGAATGCCACATAATGAACCTTACGGTCGGCATAACTCTTTTTCCTGGACTGAGTTGTACAAAGCCTATCCTGAATGATCTTTACCTTGTCCAAGGCATCCTGCACTAGATCCGTACCTAACAACCGAGCCTCTCCTGGCTCAAACCATCCAACCGGCGACTGATACCGCCTACCATATAAAGCCTCATAGGGAGCTATCTGGATGCTCGTCTGGTAGCTGTTGTTGTATGCAAACTCTGCTAAAGGCAAAAACTGATCCCACAAACCTCCAAAGTCCATAACACAAGCTCGGAGCATATCCTCCAAAATCTGAATAGTACGCTTGGACTGTCCGTCCATCTGGGGATGAAATGTTGTGCTTAACTCAGCCCGTGTGACCAACTCACTCTGAACTACCCTCCAGAAATACGAGGTAAACTGCGTACCTCGATCATAAATAATAGACACGGGAACACCATGAAGACGAACAATCTCCCAAATATAGATCTCAGCTAACCTCTTAGAAGAATAAGAGACTGCCACATGAATGAAATGCGCTGACTTGGTCAGCCTATCAACAATGACCCACACTGCATCGAACTTCCTCTGAGTCTGTGGGAGTCCGACAACAAAGTCCATAGTGATCCGCTCCCACTTTCACTCAGTAATCTTAATCTTCTGAAACAAACCACTAGGTCTCTGATGCTCGTACTTTACCTGCTGACAATTCAGACACCAAGCTACATAGGCAACAATGTCCTTCTTCATCCTCCTCCACCAATAATGCTGCCGCAAATTCTAATACATCTTAGCGGCGCCTGGATGAATAGAATACTAAGAACTGCGGGCCTCCTCTAGAATCAACTCACGAAGCCCATCCATATTAGGCACACAAATACGACCCTGCATCCTCAAAACTCTATCATCTCCAACTGTAACCTTCTTGGCACCTCTGTGTCGCACCGTGTCTATAAGGACAAGCAGATGAGGATCATCATACTACCTATCTCGGGTACGCTCAAATAATTAAGAACAAGCGACTGTGCAAGCTAGCATACGGCTGGGCTCCGAAACATCCAACCTCACGAATCGATTGGCCAAAGCCTGAACGTTCAAAGCAAGCGGTCTCTCACCGACTGGAATATACGCAAGGCTGCCCATACTGGATGACTTCCTACTCAATGCATCGGCCATTACATTGGCATTTCTCGGATGATACAAGATGGTAATATCATAGTCTTTTAACAGCTCAAACCACCTTCTCTGCCTCAAATTTAGCTCCTTCTGCTTGAACAAGTATTGCAAATTCTTGTGATCCGTGAACACCTAACATGACATGCCATACAGATAATGCCTCCAAATCTTCAACGCGTGAACAATGGATGCTAACTCCAAATCATCAACTGGATAATTCTTCTCATGAATCTTCAACTATCATGAAGCATATGCAATAACCTTTCCATTCTTCATCAACACCGCACCAAATCCAATACGCGATACATCACAATACACTGTATATGGCCCTGAACCTGTGGGAAAAACCAACACTGATGTCGTAGTCAAAACTGTCTTGAGCTTCTAAAAGCTCGCCTCACATTCGTCCGACCACCTGAACTGGGCCCCCTTCTGTGTCAACCTGGTCATCGGGGCTGCAATAGATGAAAACCCCTTTACAAACCGACGGTAATAGCCTACCAAACCCAAAAAACTTCGGATCTCTGTAGCTGATGCGGGTCTAGGCCAGTTCTTGAATGCCTCTATCTTTTTCGGATCTACCTGAATACCCTCTACTGAAACTACGTGACCCAAGAATGTAACTGAACTCAACCATAACTCACACTTCGAAAACTTTGCATACAACTGACTATCTCTCAAAGTCTGAAGAACCACTCTTAGATGCTGCTCATGCTCTCCCCGGCTGCGGGAATAGATCAAAATATTATCAATGAAGACTATCATGACTGAATCCAAGTAAGGCTTTAACACTCAGTTCATCAAATCCATAAAAGCTGTTGGGGCATTTGTCAACCCGAATGATATCACCAAGAACTCATAATGCATGTACCGAGTGTGGAAAGCTGTCTTAGGGACATCATATGCCCTAATCCTCAACTGATGGTAGCCAGATCTCGAGTCAATCTTCGAAAATACTTTGACACCCTGAAGCTGATCAAACAAATCATCAATCCTTTGCAATGGATACTTATTCTTGATTGTAACCTTGTTCAACTGCTGATAATCTATACACATCCTCATCGCTCCGTCCTTCTTCTTAACAAACAACACTGGTGCACCCCAAGGAGAGACACTAGGTCTATTGAAGCCTTTATCAAGCAAGTCTTGTAACTGCTCATTCAATTCTTTCAACTCAGGCGGGGCCATACGATATGGCGGGATAGAAATGGGCTGGGTGCCCGGAGCCAAATCAATGCAGAAGTTAATATCCCTGTCGGGTGGCATGCCCAGCAGGTCTGAAGGAAACACCTCAGGAAACTCACGAACGACCGACACAGAATCCATAGAAGGAACCTCAGCACTAGAATCACGAACATATGCCAAATAGGCCACACCCCTTCTCGACCATTCGTCGAGCCTTCATATATGAGATAACGATACGGGTAGAATGACTAGGAGTCCCTCTCCACTCTAAACGAGGCAACCTCGGCAAGGCTAAGGTCACAATCTTGGCATGATAGTCTAAGATAACGTGGTAAGGTGATAACCAGTCCATCCCCAATATGACATCAAAATTAACCATGTCCGAAAGTAATAAGTCTACTCGGGTCTCAAGACCCCCAATCACCACTATACAAGAACGATGGACACGATCTACCATAATATAATCACCCACCGGTGTAGACACATATACAGAAACACTCAAAAAATCACTATGCATGACCAAATATCATGCAAAATAAGATGACACATAAGAGTATTTAGACTCTGGATCAAATAGTACTGAAGCATCCTTACTACAAACCAGAATAGTTCATGTGATAACTGCATCGGAAGCCTCAGTCTCAGGCCTGGTTGGAAGAGCGCAACATCAGGGCTGGGCCCCACCACTCTGAACTACATCTTTGGGACGACCTCCTGCTGGTTGGCCTCCACCTCTAGCAGCCTGAGCTCCACCTCTAATACCTCTACCTCCACCTATAGCACCCCTCCCTCCATCTCTATCTAGCTGAGCGGGCAGTGGAACACTCGGTGCCTGAACCATGGCACGAGAACCCTGGTGCTGAGAACTGCTCAGTGCTCGAGGGAAAAATCTATCAATATGCCTCGTGTCGCCACAAGTAAAACAAGCCCTCGGTTGCTGAGACTGACGACCTTGAAAACTCTAGAGCGGAGGTGCACTGATAAGAGCTGACAATGCACTATAGGACTGCTGATCAGAATACTGCATGTGAGAACCACGACCACCTGAGGCATCGTGAGAAGCTTGAAGTGCTGAATGAAACGGCCTGGGAGGATGACCCCTACCAAAAGAATCCCTGCCTCCAGACGAGGCACCGCTGAACCTACCAGAATGACGAGGTCTCTTGTCAGACCCCTGACCACCCCTTGTGATAGAACCATCTCAACTCTCCTGGGGACATTGGCCGCATCCTGAAAAGAAATCTCGCTCCCCGTCTCTTTAGCCAACTACAAACGAATCGGCTGAACGAGTCCCTCAATGAACCTCCTCCTCTCTCTCTCTCTCAGTGGGAAGTATAAGAAGAGCATGACGGGCCATGTCAATAAATCTGGTCTCTACTAAGTAACAGTCATGGAACCCTATTGGAGATGCTCAAACTGCCTCCGATAGTTCTCCCTCTGAGTGATAGGAAGAAACTTCTCCAGGAATAACTGAGAAAACCGATCCCAAGTCAAAGCTGGTGACCCAATTGGTCTGGTCAAAGAATAATCTCTCCACCAAGTCTTGGCGGATCCAGACAAGCAAAAAGCAGCAAAGTCGACCCCATTAGTCTCCACTATCCCCATGATCCTGAGAACCTCATGACAACTGCCTAAATAATCCTGGGGATCCTAAGAAGATGCACCGTTATAAGTGGTAGTGAAGATCTTGGTAAACCTATCCAATCTCCACAAGGCATCAACAGACATAACTGCTCTATCACCAGTCTGAGCTACCACACCCGGCTGAACTGCTCCAACTGGCTGGCTGGTGGAGTCTGAAATTGGGGAGCCATCTGCTCTGGAGTGCGGGTAGTGGGAGTCTGTGCTCCTCCCCCGGCTGGTGCTACAGGAAGTAGGCCTACCCGGGTGACACTCTCCATAAGGCCCACTAGACGGACCAGATCATCCTGGAGTACTGGGGTAGCAATGAACCCCTCTGGGACCTGAGCTGGGCCCACCGGAACTGCCTGGGCCGAATCCTCATCATCAAACTCAACCTGAGGCTCCACCGCTGGTGCTGCTGCTCTGGGCTGAGCTCTGCCCCTACCTCGGCCTCTAGTACATCCTCGACCTCACCCTCTGCCCCTCGTGGGAGCTACTGCTAGGGGATCGGGCTGCTGATCAGTGGATAAGGAAGCGCGTGTTCTCGCCATCTGCGAAAGAATAAAGTAGAAATTAAATTAACATTGAGAAATCAAACCGCATAACAGGAAAGAATAGATGTGAAGATTTCCTAACTTTGTAGCCTCTGGGGATAGATACAGATGTCTCCGTACCGATCCCTCAGACTCTACTAAGCATGTCTGTGAACTGTGAGACCTAAATAACCTAGAGCTCTAATACCAACTTATCACAACCCGAATTTCCCACCCTCGGAAGTCGTGATGGCGCCTACTAGTGAAAGCTAGGCAAGCTAATTGTTCCAATTACTTAATCTTTTTCATATATTTTAATCCTTTAACAATGCTGAACAAACATTATATAAACAACGGAAATATAAAGCGGAATACTGAGACGTAATAATTTAATAATGATACCAATACCAATCCATAACATAAGCTACCCAGAACCGGTGCCACAATCTCACAGATTGTCTAGGAATAGTACAAATAAGGGTCCGAAAAATAAATACAACATTGTCTCTGAAATGCATAAAAGAAACAGAATGGAAAGATAGAAGGAGACGCCAGGGCCTGCGGACGCCTGTAGGACTACCTTGGGTCGCCTGAATGGACTGAAGGCAGCAACCTCACTGCGGTCCAAAAGCTGCAGCACCGGAATTTGCACACAGTACAGAGTGTAGTATCGGCACAACCGACCCCATGTGCTGGTAAGTGCCTAGCCTAACCTCGGTGAAGTAGTGACGAGGCTAGGACCAGACTACCAAATAAACCTGTACAATTAAATCATATACTACAGAAAAATAAAATTAGATATTTACAATTAAAGATGAGAGGGGAAAACATGATGTGGGGAGTATCAGATAACAACAGAATATCAATATAGGAATGTAAAGAAAAACATAATTCAATTGCTAACAAGAATAAGGAAAACAAACACAATATTCACTTTCATTTCTTTCTTGTTGCGACGTGCAACCCGATCCCAAATCATGTAATACCGTTGCGGCGTGCAACCCGGTCCCATTTCATATAATACCATTGCGGCATGCAACCCGATCCCATTTCATATAATATTACCATTGCGACATGCAACCCAATCCCATTTAATATGATACCGTTGCGGCGTGAAATCCAATCTCATATACAATTCAACATCAGTCATAAAAGAATCCCGGCAATAGAATAAGAGTATAACAACAAATCCCGGCAAGGGAGATAATATCATAAACAATACATCCCGGCAAGGGAACCAACAATGATACTCAACATATTAAACATGAACAAATCACAACGAAGTCACAACCATTACGATATGAGACTCACGGGTATGCTTGACACCGACATATAGATACTCGTCACCATGCCTATACGTCGTACTCCACAATTAACACATAGCAAATAAGACGCAACTCCTAATTTCTCAAGCTAAGGTTAGACCAAACACTTACCTCAAAGCCACGAACACAATTTAGCCTCAACTACTGCTTTACCTCTTGTTTCTACCACCAATTCGCTTGTATCTAGCCACAATTTACTTAACGATATCAATAAATGCTAAATAAATCAATTCTAATGCATGAAAATAGGTTTTATAAAGATTTTCCCAAAAAGTCAAAAATCAACCCCGGGCCCACAGTCAAAACCCGATACCCATTCACCCACGAACCCAAACATATAATATTTTTTGAAATCGGATCTCAAATCGAGGTCCAAATCCTCAAAATTCAAAAATCCTAGGTTCTACCCAAAACACCCAATTTTCCTCATTAAAACCCTTGATTTTGAAATGAAATTATATAAAAAGATAGATTAGATTGAAATAAATGAGTTAGAAATGACTTACTAATGATTTGGAAGAGTAGTTGCCTTTGAAAAATCGCCCAAAGAAGTTTTAGGTTTGAGAGAGTTTGAAAAATAAGAAATTTTCGGCTAAGTTATGATTTGGAAGGTTGTAGATGTCGCAATTGCGACCAGGGTTCGCAATTGCGAACCCCCTTGGAACCATGGGGAGGTATTGTCACCTTCGCATTTGCGAGGGACATGTCGCATTTGCGACATCACAATTGCGAGGAAAGGTCACATTTGCGACCAAGTCCTGCCTGCCCAGTCTTCGCAAATGCGAATGGTTGTTCGCATATACGAGCTCGCAATTGTGAGTCAGGCTTCGCACTTCGCACTTGCGAAGCCTGCAGACCTGTAACACACATAAGTTTTTCCTAAGTTTTAAACACTACATGGCCTATCAAAAACTCACCCGAGCCCTCGGGACTCCAAACCAAACATGCACGCAAGTCCAAATATATCATACGAATTTGCTCGTGCGATCAAATCATCCAAATAATATCAATAACTATGAATTTAGCATCAAAATCAAAGAAAAATCTCATGAACTCTTAAGTTCCATTTTTAACAACCGATGGTCCGATTCACGTCATATCAAGTCCGTTTTTCATCAAATTTTACAGGCTCAAATTAAATACCATATAAGACCTGTATCGGGCTTCAAAACTAAAATCTGAGCCCGTTACCATTAAATTCAATCACATTCAAATTTCTAAAAACTCTTATAATTTTAGTTAAACAATTTTCTTCAAAATTCATTTCTCGGGCTTGGGACCTTGGAATTTAATTCCGGGCATACACCCAAGTCCCATATTTTTCTACGGACCCTCCGGGACCGTCAAAATCACGGGTCCGGGTCCGTTTACCCAAAATATTGACCGAAGTTAACTTAAATTCATTTTAAAAGTAAACTTTATCATTTTTCACAGATTTTCACATAATGGCTTTTCGGATACATGTTCGGACTGTGCACACAAATCGAGGTGAGATAAAAAAGAGGTTTTAAGGCCTCGGAACACAATTTATTTCCAAAATAAGTGATGACTTTTTTGGGTCATCACACCAACCTTGACCTAGAGAAATACTCAATCTTAGAGTTCTACCTTGACCCATGTTTTGGAAAATATTTTCTAATTTTTTCATGTTTGGTTGATTTAAAGTTTGAAAAATATTTTCTTTATGAACTCATTTTTCTCCAATCGGAGAAACTATTTTTCTTTATCAAGAGAAGGGATATTTTTCAATACTCTTTTTCAACCTTTTCCATATCCACCAACCCCTCCCCCACCCACCCACCTCCCCCACCCCACCCCCATCCCCACCTCGCCCCCACTCTAACCCAACCCCACCCCTACCCCCGACCGCCACCCTAAATATATGAGAATATTATTTAGACTACTTTCTTTTATGATGTAGAAAAAGTATTTTTTTTCATTTTAACATAATGAATATTTTCTTTTCATGACGTAGAAACAGTATTTCTTTTATTTTAACAAAATGTGTATTTTCTTTTCATGATGTAGAAAAAGTATTTTATTTCATTTCAACAAAATGAGTACTTTCTTTTTATGACGTCGAATGATTTATTTAACTAACTGTTGTTGATAAAACTTATCATCAAACATGAGAGAAAAACTGAAAATAAAGAAGAAATACATTATCACAACAGAAAAAATAATAAATAAAATTTATTTCAATACAATAAAGGACAGGTACTGAGCTATTTTTTAGGTATCACAATAAAATAAAAGAAAATACTCATTTTATTGAAATGAAAGAAAATATTTTTTCTACAAAATAAAAAGAAAATATTCTTTTGTTGAAATAAAAAAAATACTTTTTCTGCAACAGGAAAAGAAATTACTTATTATGTGAAAAAGAAAATACTTTTTCTATATCGTGAAAAGAAAGTATTCTTTTTGTTGAAACAAACTAAAGTACTCTTTCTACAACATGAAAAGAAAGTACTCATTTTGCTAACAAGAAAATACTTTTTCTACCTCATGAAAGAAAATATTTTTTTAAAAGTAATTTCGTTGTCTGGTGGCGAGACCCTTTGTTATATCATTCAAAGCAACTTTCAAAGTACATACTGGACTAGATTAAACAATTCCGAAATACCTATCTTCTACCACTATGTAAGATTGCATCAGTCACCAGACTTCTACAAAAAACTAATCTTGACTGACTATACAGCTATATGCAAAACTTCACAAAACAAGGTGTAATTACATAGCCTTTACAAATTCAAATAGATCAGTAAAACGCGAACCTCCTGAATGAAACCATTTCAAAGGAGTCCATTGTATATGGAACTTTAGCGTAGTGAGGTAGATCAGAAGAAGAAGAAATTAGTAGATCATTATTTCAGAGACTCCATTTGGCCAAGGCATCCGTAATCTGATTAGCCTCAGTGTTGGACCGAACAAGTGAGTTGTCTTTTAATGCGCCTTGAATTTGGTTAATAGTGTCCAACATATGCCATAGTGGTTTGCTTCTTCCTCTGACCATATCAACGACCAGCATAGAATCACACTCCAGGATCATGAAAAGAAATACTTATTTTATTAAAATGAAAGAAAATATTTTTTCTACATTATAAAAAGAAAATATTCATTTTGTTGAAATGAAAAAAATATTTATATATAACATTAAAAGAAAGTACTTTAAATAATATTTTTATTTAGGGTGGGGATGGGGTGGTGAGAGTGGGTTGGGGTGGGTGGAAAGTTCTAATTTTACTACTTCTTTTTTATTATGATCTTTGTTAGTTAATTTAGAAGAACACGGGTTGCTGATAATCAAAAGAATGTATAAAAGGAAGTAATTTAGGTAGCAAGAGAGTAATCAAGAGAAAAACAAGTAAACCAAAGTTTATTTCAATAGTGTTTTCGTGTCCTTACAATTGATCAGATATCTCCCTTTTATAGATATCTTGGAGATATATGTTTTGCCCAAATCATAATGAGACTATTATGAGCAATTAAAGACATTGAATGCTACGTTACATAATCATTACATTCAATACAAATTCTCTAATGTATTCCACATTTAATGCCTATTAAATGTCGTATCTGCACTCTTTTCTATTGTCAGATTCATTCCTTTTGATTCTCGGACATAAATGACTTAGATAGGTACGAGCGCTAAGTTATTTGAATAACTTCCCATGCCTCTTCCTCTGCCATTTGCTCGTATCTGTTGCAACTCGTGCCTCTTGGCTAGTTGTAATTCTTTGATCATTTGACCAGTCTACGTGTCTCGACACGTCATCTTTATATTTAAATATAATTTTTTCCAATACAGATAGTCCCCCCCACTTTCCATTTATTCATCAGTTGAATATTTGATAAGTGGATTTCATTAAAAGAAAAATTTTTGTCACCATTAATGCTATGACAAAATTGACGCTTCAATTGTCGCTTCCATTTAATGCTCCATACACATGTCATTTTTCCATTGGTTCTGCAGTTTTGCAGCCCTTTTCAAGGCTTTTTTACAGCTCCACTATTCACGAAGTGACAGTTATCATTATTATGGTCCTTCCATCACTGCACTTTTATCTTTGGCGGTTGCTTATTAATATAAATATAACTTCTTTCCTTGTCTTTTACCACATAAAGCTTACTGAACACTTAATTCCTCAAATCTCAGTTCACTTCTTCCTCACATTATTCTTCTTCGCCATGTCTTCACCAAACCCTAACCCTAAGAGAGTTCCCATTGTTGATACCTTACCTAATGCCCCCATTAGGCATAGAAGGGGAGGTAGGCTTTGTAGCTTAGGGTCTACTCGTGGTGGTGGTTCGTCTATACCTTCTCCTAGTTCTGGTCCTTCTTCTAGGGGTGAAGAAACTTCTGAACCATTACATGAGCCTTTAGTAGAGGAGATAGTCCCTACAGAACTATCTTTTTACCATGATAGGGAATCTCTTAGAAACCAGGTTTCCGCTTTAGATCGTACTGATGCTTACCCCACTCAAATTACAGAAGTTTTGACTCCTATAATTCACAAAGACTAGCATTGGAGTAATGATTTTCCCATTATTATCCCTAATCCAAATCAGAGAATTACTTCTTACTTGACTGAGTTCTTTTTTGTTTATACATACCCTTTCACTTTAGGGTTCAAACCAGCTATTGACCCAGTCATTCTTGAATTTTGCCGTTTCTTTAATGTTTGTTTGGGTCAAATTGGTCCAATCATATGGAGGGTTTTTGCCTGTTTGAGGTATTTAACCAATATGATTGACGTTTCCTTTACTTTCTCTCACCTGATTCATCTTTACTCCCCTAGGCTTTTCCGTAATGACGTTTTTACCCTAGTGGCCAGGAGTAAGAGGGTTTGGTGAGCCCTGAAGATAACAAGGACCGTGGCTGGTATGTCCGGTCTGTTGATGCCCCCACTGTTGGCTTAGTGGGTGAGGATAATGTTCCCTTCCCTGAGAAGTGGAATTTTGCACGTAAGTCTTTTATCCTTCTCGTGCCTTTTTTCTTCAAGTTTATCAACTTTTCTAATTTTGCCCTTTTTTTAGCAACCATGGGAGTTGTGGAGGATATTCCCAATTTCCGCGGTTGGGTAGATAAATTGCTGAAGACCGCACTAATAGATGGTAGGTCTTGGAGAACACTTTCTAACCATTACGGTTGGAAAGTAAAGACTCATGGTAAGAGTTTTTATTTTATCTTTCACGCATATATATATATTGTAAGCACGTGATTTTTGCCCTATGAAAGAATTACTCCCAAAAATTCAAAATAAAATAATTTTTCTTTGTGTGCAATTTTTGTTATTTTTGTGGTATTTTTGTATAGTTATTTGTATTTTTATGAGTGCATGTTTATTTGTTTTAATTAATAAAAATATAAAATATATCACATTTTCATTTAGTATTTAATTAAGTTTGTTTTACAAAAAAAAATGAAAGTCACAAAAATTCACAAAAATAGGAATATTTTGCATTGTTAGCATTTAATGTCAAATTATGCAATTTTGTTTTAATTGGTGTTTAATTGTGTATGATAATTTTTGTTAGGAGTTTAATTAGTATTTTTGGAGTTAATTTAGTTTGTAGCTCAATTTAGAATTTTAGTTTTATCAAAAATAAAAAAAATAAAAAAGAAAAACAAAGAGGGCTACAAAACGTTAATATTTGAATTGAGTCTAATATAGTTATTTTGACTATTTTACCTTATTTCGTCGCAAAAGAAAAATTACAAAAAATATATATGTAAATTTTAGCTTATGTATTTCTCATAAACTTGAAAAAAAAAATACAAAAAAAAGTAACTTAATTTTTATACTTTATATAATTTCGAAAATTATAAAAAATGTAGTTTTATTAATGTTTTGTAGTCATTTTAAACTTAAAAAATATAGAAATAGTACTTTATATTTTTATCGTTGTATAATTTCGAAAATTACAAAAAAAAAGAAAGAGTTATTAACGTTTTGTAGCCATTTCAATCTTGAAAAATACAAAAAATAGTACTTTATATTTTATCTTTATATAAAAACGAAAATGACAAAAATAGTTTTATTTATGCTTTGTAGCTATTTTAATCTTGAAAAAATACTAAAAAAAAGAAGAAGAAAGAAATGTTGTTTTAAAAGTTAGTCTTATTTTTGTAATTATTTTGCTTGCATAAGATTAATTGAATAACATCATGTTTTATTTTCGGGTCCGGGCAAAAGAATAATATTTGGGTTCAAACAACCCGATTTTAGGCCTAATTTTCGGACTTAGCCTATAATAATCCGAGCCCACCACACATGGGGGACACGCGTGGGGAACACGGACGGAACACCATACACGGGGAACCCCAGCGCGCATGGGGGACACATGTCTTGGACCCCTACACACGTGGGGTCCATGTCCTTTGAACAAAGACAAAACACATGGGGGATGGGAAATTTAAAAGGCTGAAATTTTTTGACAAGGGGGGACAGAACGTGAGAAAAGAAAGGATTGAAAGAATTTTAAAAGCAAACAATTTTTTAAGAAAAGGGAAAGGGACTTACACGTTTGTAAAAAAGGAAAAGAGGGATGCACATGCACAGACCAAAGGAAAAGAAAAGGAGTTTTGCAACTGTTCATCTTCTTCTTCATTTTGAAGAAGAAGAAAAGAAACCAAAAAAGGCTCACCCCCCCCGTCGAGCAACAGCAACTGCTGCTGCGTCGTTCGCCATCTCCATAACCAACGACCCTATCTCCAGCTGTTCGACCAAACCCCGCTGCCTCCGTCGACCTCGACACCACCCTGCTGTTCCCCGTCGCGTCGCCACCATGCAGCGAGCAGTGCTGCTGCTGCTGCTCCTCACGACCACTGCCGTTGTCGCTGCTCCTCGCGACCTGTCGCTGCTGCTGCCCCGTCGACCATGGCAGCAGCGAGTCCAGCTGCTGCCGCCACTGTCCCCCTCATGATCACCACCCTCGTCCCTCCATTGGCGTCGCCAGTCCAAAACGTCCAGCTGCTGCTTCGTCCTTTTTCAACGTCCGCAAAACAGTCTGTTCGACCTCCAATAGTTCAACTCCGAGCTCGACTTGGGTTCGTTCAAGTTTTGGGTTTTTCTTTCAAGATTATTTAGTTCATTTTATTTATTTTCTGTTATGGCTTTGGTTTTAAATGTTGTTCGTAATCTTGTTTTGTTCATTAGTTCTCCTTCTTCTTCAAGACCTTTTATTTGGTCAAGGTTTTTCTTCTGTTTGTTTGAGTGTGCGTTATAAGCTACATTCGATTTGAACAACTTCATCGAATAGTTAGTTTATGACTGCTTTGTTTGGACGAATACAACATGAATCACTTCGTTGGTCTGTTTTGATGCTTGAATCATTTGTGTGAATTTGACTTAAGGATTGGTTGTAGCTGTGTAGTGATTTAGTGTAGTTGTAAATCATAGAGGTTTAAATACAGATTGCTAAGAGTGAGGGCAAGGCAATAATAATAGGGGATTTTCACGGGTATTTTTGGGTGTTAAAAGATTTAAAATGTTTAGTGTTAGTAGTCTGCCAGTTGAATATTCAAGTGTACAATTAAATTAATGAATTATTTAATGAAAAGGGAATTAGTAGTGCAGAATACACCCTGTCTGGTATCTTTAAGGTTGGAAAATCAGAAAATAAGCATGGGATTAATGATAAAAGTGTATAGATGCAGATGGGAGGAAATATACAGGCTGAAAGTGAAAACATTGAATAAATAATGTTTAGTTCTAGCCTATAAATAGGAGGAGTTGATATAGAGAAAGGGACTGAAAAAATTACAGAAGAGAAATTTTCAGAACTTAAAAGTGAGAGATAGGCTAATTTTTTCAGAACTAAAAAAGTCAGTCTTTTGAGAGCTAAAAACTGAAAGTGAGGTCCTTTTCTTTACTGCTGAAATCAGAACTTTGTTACTGCCTCTGTGGATTGTGTTTAGTACTACTGATTTTAGTCAGGCTTTCCGGGGTTTTCAGTTTGGTTCTGACCATTGTTACATTGGTTATTGCTGTTTTGTTGCTGTTATTTGCTGTGGGATTCTGTTGCTGTGCTACTGCTGTACATTGTTGCTCCTGACCTCTTTTCTCTATTTGTAATTCGAATTCCAGGTACACATTCGAATCTTGTAGTGATAAAGCTTTGAAGTTGAAATGCAGCAATAAAATCCAACCGCTTCAATAAAGTAGATAGTAGACAATCTGGTCTATTTAGTTTTTTTTTATGAACTGTTTTTTTTTTGTATAATTGGATTGAAAAGAGAAGGAATCGTATAAATGGTCATGCGCTGATATAACATGAACCTTTCATATTTATTAGATTAATGGGGTAAATCATGATAAGTAGCATATCTCTAGTTAGTTGTTTGTTTCCATGCATATATTCAAGTAGTCCATAAACGAGATAGAGTACTTAGTCAAAACCCGATTAGTATTTCGTTTAGATGGTTAAAACTAATTTCCATTAGTCCTCTTAAGTGATTATACTCTCATCAGTATTGACATTAATTCATGTTACAAATAATCTCACATAGATAGATTGTGGACTTGATAAAAATGTAAATGTAAGGTGGTTGGGTAGTGTCAACATTATAGCTCCAATAATAATAATAGAAGTAAATAAATAAATAAATAAATAAATAAAGGTTGTAGTCGATAATTATATGTATTAATAATTAAGTATACTTACACTAATGTAGAGTAGGTTCAATAAGCATTTAGTATAGTTAAATTGCGAATCCATTAGGGTTAATGAGTTAGTCTATAGCTTTGATCATTTAGTTAACCTCACCACAGTTAAAAATGGCTAATTGTAGTAACGTTAGTCAATCTTGTACGTTTTTTGTACATAATTCCATTTTTATTAATATTAGCTCATGGAATAAGGCGCGAAACAATTTTCCATTTTTTACAAGTTCAAGTATAATTTTCGTCAGCATCTGTTGTAATCTGTTAATTAAATAAGTTACGTATTTTTTTAGCATGTAACTAACCAGGATTTTTCTTTATTTAGAGACAAATAAAAATAGAAATATAGTTACTTTCCTTTTTTTAAAAAACAAATAAATAAATAAATGAGACGAGCTTCGTCAAATAAAAACAAAAAAAAATAATAAAAAAAAATTGCAGGATCCTCAGTAAAGGTTTAAGAAATTTTTTTAGAAGTCGGGAAGGGTCGTTTAGCGAATTTCACGGCCCTCCCAAAAGATAATAACGCGCTAGAATCTTTAGGCGCGACTTTGTAAATTACATTCCTAAATATGGGTGGGCATTTTATGCGGCCCGAATCCAAATCCTAAAACGTTGAATAGAGTGTGCCTAAGATTGCGGTTTCATCTGATGCGGCGCAATCTGAAAACATACTTTAAACGATGTTCACTCTCTCGAATAAATATGTATATGTAAAAGCAGTAAAAAGTAGAATCAGCATATAGGTTATTCATGTAAAAAATCAGATAATAGCTAAATGCAACAGTTGAGCGACCGTGCTAGAACTACGGAATTAGGGAATGCCTAACACCTTCTCCCGGGTTAACAGAATTCCTTATCCGTATTTCTGGTTCACGGACTGTTAAACAGAGTCATTCTTTTCCTCGATTCGGGATTAAATTGGTGACTTGAGACACCCTAAATCTCCCAAGTGGCGACTCTGAAATAAAAATACAAATCCCGTTTCGATTGTCCTCTAATTGGAAAAACTCCTTCACCCCCTCGCGGGGGCCGGAAAAAGGAGGTGTGACAGCTCTGGCGACTCTGCTGGGGAGAACGAACCCAGAATATTTGGTTCAGGGTTCAAAATTCGAGCTTGGAATAATTGTTGTATTCAGCTTTATCAGATTTTGTTACATGATCTGTGCATACTGTGCTAACTAACTGCTTTTACTACTTTGATATTTTGTGAATTGTATATAAACTGTACCGAAACCCATCTCCTCTCTGAGTCTTCTGAATTGTGAAGAAGGGTGTACGGTGTACGACTTCTTTTCTGTCTAGTGTCAAGTCCCAATTTAGAACGAGGTTTGGATAAGTCGCAAAGGCGGTGAAGCTTCTGTATTCCCAGACTGCCACCTCCTCCTCGGCTCGAGTTGTCTGCTCGGGTAAGCCAGGTCTAGAACAAACACCCAGGTTTTAAACCTAGAATAACTCAGCCTCATGCCTGATCCCTAGTAGGAACGCTTGTTTGCTTCATGTGCATTTTGACTTAGGGGACTCAACACAGGGGTTGGGTCCGTCTAGGGCTAGCAACCTGAAACGGAAAGACCATCCTGATGCATCCTAATTGTTTTCTGTGCATTTATTTGCTCTGGCCTGGATGTTGACCGTTTTGTTTTGAATTTCGGGAATGTTAGAAAATTAAGAAAAAGAGAAAAATAGCAGTTGGAGAGTTAACTAATGGGTTTGAAAAAAAAATAATGCCCAAGTACTGTCGGAACTCTGGAAAATAAAAAAAAAGTTTTATTTTTTTGTTTGTTTTACTAAAAAAAGAAAAAGAAAAAAAGAGCGAAAATAAAAGAAAACGGTTGTTTTTGGTTCAAAAAATAGGCTGTTATATTGTTTGTTAAAAAAAAAGAAGATTTTTTGGAAAATAGGTTGTCTGTTAAAAAAAAAAGAGAAAAAAGGGGTCTTGTTTTAAAAGTAATTTTTTTTATATTTTTGCTTATGAAATGTCAAAAATGAAAATGAAAAAGAGTCCTATTTTAAAATAGTGCGGTTAATTCGCCCGAACTACGCTGGTTTGATTCTCACCGGATGTGAGATACGTAGGCAACCCTCATCGGGTCCAACCCTACCTTTTGCTAAAATAGCCATAAACAAATAAATAATAAAAAAAACATGTCAAAATTTTAATTCTGTCATAAAGAAGTTGGGTGACGCTGTTTTGTGAAAACATAGCCGAATGTTCCCGAAAGGGACGCCAGAAGGCTGACTTTGCATAAACAACCACCTTTGGGTCATTTTTTTAAGATTTGGTCCAATTGACCCACACAGCCGGTCCAGTTGACCCACACAGCCTTAAAAATCTTCGCTTCCGAAGTGCTGAACGGCCGCGTTTGAAAATCAAGTTTTTTTATTTTTTCCAATTTGAAAACGCACAAAACAACATATAAATAGTTTTATTTTTGAGTGAAATAAAAGTTTTTTTTCTTTTTCTTAATCACCTTAATAAATGTGCAGGATGAGCACAAATTAAATCGAACCGTTCTCAGTCTTTAGCAAGGTCCCTCTGCAGCTCCACAAGTGGTGGAATGATTTGGGAAATGATAGTAAGAAAATAGTGGAAAGAATTTTGGGAGGCCTCGTCAGTCTGTTAGATATCAAGCCATGGACGGACGTCATTGAAGCTTTAATACCATTCTGGGATCCAACCCGTAATGTATTCTGCTTTGCAGACTTTGAGCTTACACCTACATTAGAGGAGATTGCGGGTTATGCAGGTTTGGATGGAAAATTGAGGGGGCAATATTTTCTTTCTCCTAGACCAGTGTCTCCACATGGGTTTTTGAATTTGCTACACATTAGTCGGAAGGTGCAAGATGACGATTTGTCGAAAGGTTATTGTGCTCTTCAATTCTTATATCAGTGGTATGGTACTCCTCAGGGTTTCGAAGAACCGAACCTCGGACTAACTCATGGTGGGGACAGAAACAAGTGGGAAGCAAGACGTACGTTGGCATTCATAACAGCCTTCTTGGGAATCATGGTTTGTCCCCGCAAAGATAAGAAAATAAAGATAGGCCTTGTAGGGATTGCTGATGTTGCAATCAAAAAAAATTAACAGTACTGTGATCCCTTTGGTTTTGTCCGAAATCTATCGAGCCTTGACTATATTCCGAGAGGGAGGAAATTTCTTCCAGGGATGCAATTTGTTACTCCAGCTGTGGATGCAAGAGCACCTCTGTCACCGAGCAGGATACATGAATCACGGGTTGACCGGAAAAAACTGTATCAGTGGTTGTGAGAAACGGATTATAGGCGTTGTATTCCCCGAAGGTGTCGAAGCATGGCTTGCACGATTAAGTTCATTGACGGCCGACCAAATTGAATGGGCATTTGGGTGGTTGCCTGATACTGAGGTGATATACATGTTGGCCGAGGAATGTCACATTCTTTTGATAGGAGTGCGTAGTATCCAACCATATGCTCCTCATCGGGTATTGCACCAGCTAGGAAGATTTCAGGTAATTCCCACTGCTGAAGATCTAAGCAAGCACGCCATTGAATTAAGCCCAGGAGTTGTATTCCTCGAAGAAAAAATTAGAAAGTTTTGGCACGAATGTAGATTCCTGGAGCCCAAGACTATGGTTCGAGAATTGGCTAAGGGTGAGGTAGACCCAAAATACAATGCTTGGTTCAGTAAAAGGTTCCAGATTCATCCGAAACCTGCTAAAAGAGCTCATGTACAACAATTTACAGATGATTTGCAAGAGCAGTAGGGTTGGTTGGCAAGAGAAGAAGGTTACCGGGTTGAAATCGGGAAGCTGAAGCAACAAGTTGAAAGGCTCATATTTGAGAACCGCGTGCAAGTCGCCTCGGAACAGGGTGAAAAGAATAAATTAACCAAAGAAAACTAGGCACTAAAAGCCCGAATTCGCCAAGTCAGTAAGAGTAACAACGACCGACAGAAACGTCGCTCCGATGAAAGGTTGATAACAAAGCTGAGAAATCAAGTCGGCAAAAGCCGAGAGGACTTGAAGAGATCCGAGGCTTGCATAGAAAGAATGCGGTTCAGGTGGGAAAAAGGGACAATGGCACGGAGGAAGCATCTACAACAAGTCATAGGGGATTCTGAAATAAGCATGGGACTATTAAGAGAGACAAACTCCACTCTTCAGGAGCAGGTCTTTAAACAAGCCCGAGATGCCCGGGCAGACAGAAGGGGCTGTTATGATTTGATGGCCATAATGGAAAAACGAATGGAGAGGTTTCAGGATCAACTCGCTGACAATGCTCAAATCCTGGGGCTAAAGAACCGGCAAATAGAACAACTGTTCAGGGAAAGGGATAACATCCGGGGAAGGATTGATGATATTGGGCACTACATCTACATGAGATGCCTAACATGTGAGCAAATACCTCGTGATACCCTTCTTGCCTCCATCATGGGCTACGTCCACCGGATCATGAATGAGTTGAAGAGCTTGCAGAGGGGTCTTACACCAAAACCCGCAAAAAGGCCGAATGATGCCTCGCGAGTACCTAAGTTGAAATTTTTAATGTGTCCCTAGTTCAAGTTTGCACTTGTTTGTTTTTCAGAGTCTGTTGTTTACCCCTACGTTCTCTTCAAATATTGTTAATAATGTAGAGTCTGTATTTCGTTTGTTTTCTTTCAAATCACAGTTTGTAATAACATATTTGAGTAATAGAAAATTGGGTATTTATCTTACGGATGCATGAACTACGCTTGGTCTGATTCGTGCGGGGTCACGATACGTAGGCAATCTATATAGGATTCGACTTTAATTCTAAAAAAAAAGAGCAAAAGAAAAGGAAGGTCCTTGAAACATTCGAAAGAGGCACCAAATAAAATAAGCCGGAATGATGCATGCGGTCAGAGCAAAAAGCATGTTAGAAATGGTTAACTGCCTAGGAGCATTGCATCCCCAATGTGCTATCATCAAATCTGTTAAACTCTAACGCTAACAAGTTTGTTGTTTTCCACAAATTCCAGACAGTTAGTTGTTAAAGCATTCTGGCAACACACCCTTACCAAACCAGATCCAAAGGACCGGTGACAACGAGCATGACTACTTCAGAAAATAGTATCGGGGAAGAAAGGTCGTTGAGCCAGTTGTTAAAAGAAGCGATGGAGAAAATAGAAAGGATGGGGCTAGAGATGAATTCAATGCAGTTAGCTCTGGCCAAAGCACAAAAGAGCCCTGAACCACTAGGGCATATGCCGGAATACCCTCACTCTGGCCCTTCAACAAGCCTCCCCAATCACCGTTATCTTCAGGAGAGAAGCCCCCATGATTCCCAAGCTCCACCACCCCATAAACCTCTCCCAACACCAAATGTTCCCACTTTTATGGGACCCACATCAGCCATCCTGCAAAGATCAACCAGCGAGCCGTTGTTTCAGGCTCACGATACGCAATACTATCCCCCTGAGCCCACATTCCATGCACCAGAACCCCATACCTACAATCCGCACTTGGAGGTACCGTCAGAGATTGAAAAGCCGGTTAAGGTCCCAGAACAAGATGAGGTAATGAGGAAGTTCAAAATCCTGGAGAAGTCCTTCAGGAACTTGCACGGATTGGGCAACCAGGTCAGCGTGGCCTACAAGGATCTATGCCCTTTCCCGGACGTCCAACTCCCAGCTGGGTTCAAGATGCCTAAGTTTGATTTATATGAAGGGCACGGTGATCCCATGGCACATTTGCAGGGCTTTTGTAGCAAGATGAGAGGGGAAGGCGGCAAAGACGAGCTACTGATAGCTTATTTCGGTCAAAGCTTGAGTGGATCGGCATTGGAATGGTATACCAGGCAAGATCCCAGCAGATGGTACACTTGGGATGATCTAGCGCAGGCTTTCGCGGGTCACTTTCAATACAATCTCGAGATAGTCCCTGACCGTCTCACATTACTGAGGACCGGAAAGAAGCCTGGGGAAAGCTTTCGTGAGTTTGGTTTCCGCTGGAGAGAACAAGCAGCCAGAGTTGATCCTCCCATGAGAGAGGGAGAAATGGTGGACTACTTCTTGCAAACACTGGATCCAACTTACTTTGGTCATTTGGTGACGACGGTTGGAAAAATCCATCAATGAAGTAGTAAAGATAGGGGTCGTGATAGAGGAGGGTCTGAGGTCTGACAAAATCCTGAATTACTCGGCGCTCAAGGCAACGACCCAGGCTATTCAGAGCGGCACGGGAGGTGCGCTGGGAAGGAGGAAGAGAGAAGAAATTGCCACGATTGAGGCAAGTAGTTGGTCCAGGTCCGGCAAACCATACTACAACCAACCCAGACCCCACAGGCCAAACTACTCATACAGCCCACCACAGCACTACTATCCACCTCAAGAACCACATTTCACCGTCCATCAAGCCCAGACATACACCCAACCTCCAGTTCGCCCACAATGGCGCGCGCTAGCTCCACATAATACCTACCCACCTCCACATAATACCTACCCACCACCACAAAACACCTATCCACCGCCAAGAGCCTACAGGAACCCTCCAGGGATGGGTTTCAAGGGAAATCCGGCTTCCAGAAATGAAAGACTGTAGAGGCAAAGAACCTTTACTAAGTTGGGAGAAACTTATACTGCCTTGTTCCACAAATTGAGGCAGTTGGGTTTATTAAATCCTGTTGAGCCTAGATTGCCAAATCCCCTACCCCAAAATTTGGACCGATCGATAAGCTGTGGGTACTGCTCAGGGATGCTGGGGCATGATATCGAAAAATGTTGGAGATTGAGGCATGCAATACAAGATCTTATTGATGCCAACAAGATCGAGGTCCAGACGCCGGAGGCACCTAACATCAACCAGAACCCATTGCCAACACACCATGAGGCTCACATGATCGAGTTGGTGTATGAGGGAGGAGAGCCGAGGAAGCCCTCACAGACAATGATGATGATCCAGGCCGCTCCGAAAGAAGAATCGACTGGCAGAAGACCAGGGGTACATTTGAAAGGGGAAGGTGTCAAGCCAGTGGTGATATTGGGAAAGAGTCCATCCACCGCAACAAAGAAACCGGAGCCAGCCAAATTGGTAATATCAGGGACACCACCCACACCCGCAGTTGTGTTGAAAGGGGTATGCAGGGAACTGGTCACCATAAAGCCAGTAGTCCAATTGCCCATGATTAATAGCAAGGCCGTGCCTTGGAAGTATGAGAAGGCAGTGGTGATGTACATGGGAAAACTAGTGGAGGAGGATAGTTGTGAGGCGCAAGGACTAACTCGATCAGGATGGTGTTTTGCTCCAGTGGAGTTGAGAAGACCCAACCCAGCTGCAACAAAGAAACCTGTGTCAGAAGAAGAAGCTGAAGAATTCTTGAAGAAGATGAAAGTGCAGGATTACTCCGTGGTCGAACAGTTGAAAAAAAACACCGGCCCAGATCTCGCTATTATCATTACTGATCCATTCAGATAAACATCGTCGGGCCCTGATGAAGATACTGAATGAAGCTCATGTGCCCAACGAGATTTCTGTAAATCACCTGGAAACGATTGCCAACAAAATTTTTGAGGTGAACAGGGTAACATTCTCAGATGATGATCTGCCAGTGGAGGGCACGAAGCATAATAAAGCTCTCTACCTAACTGTCAAATGTGAAAATTCGGTAGTTACTCGGGCGTTGGTGGATAACGGCTCAAGTGTCAATATTTGTCCATTATCCACCCTGAACCAGTTAAAGATCGACCACGAAAGAATCCACAAGAATAGCATTTACGTCCGAGGATTTGACGGAAATGGAATAGCCACCGTGGGGGATATTGTACTTGAATTGACCATCGGTCCAGTCCAGTTTACCATGGAGTTCCAGGTATTAGATGCCACTGTATCTTATAACGTTCTATTAGGACGACCGTGGATCCATGCAGCTAAAGCAGTACCTTCCACCCTGCATCAGATGGTCAAGTTAGAGTGGGATAGACAAGAGATCGTACTGCACGGCGAGGACACTGCATGCACCATGGGAAGCGCCATTGTGCCCTTCATAGAGACCAATGATGACAAAGGTCCCTGGGTTTACCAGATTTTCGATGCAGTGTCGGCAAACAAGATTTCCGAGGGTGAGATCATTCAGCACCCTAGGGTAGCTTCCGCAACGGTCATGATGGTTTCAGAAATGCTAGGTAATGGGTTTGTGCCGGGAAAAGGCCTGGGGGTTGAGCTTCAGGGGATTGTCCAACCTGTTTCCTTGCCCAAGAATTTGGAGACCTTTGGGTTGGGGTTCAAACCGACTGCGGCAGATGTAAAGCGAGCGCAGAAAATGAAGAAGAAAGTTTGGTTTCTTCCCAAACCTGTGCCACGTCTCTCAAGATCTTTTGTTAGAGCAAATGCCAAGGGGTCACTTGTCCCAAAAATTCTCGGACCATTGATTGGGATGGATGGGGACTTGAATCAGAGTTTCGAGAGGCTATTCGCTGATGTCAATATGGTAGAAGTTGGAGAGAGTTCCAGCGGAGCAGACATACAGTTTGTGGGGCCTGAGGCCAAAACCAACAATTGGACGGTTACTCCTCTTCCTATCCGGGGGGGAGTCCTGGTAGTAGGCTTTAATTTTTTGTTTTCTTGTTTCGGATTATTCCAGGGTGTAATCCAAATTTCATTTTTATTTTTTATTTTTTTTGTAAAAGTGTGAACCCTGGTATCCCAAATTTTAATAAAATTCTTCTTTTGCCTCATTTTGATTTCTGTTTTGTTCTTTTCTTTCTGAACAGTTCTATTTTACTGGTTCTAATGACATGGCATGCACAGTGGATCTTCGACCTAGTCTAATAAATCAATCCGACTCCGACTTAATGATACAAGAGGTCGATCGTGACAATGAGTCTGAATATGACGAGGATGAAGCCTTCAAAGAAATAAACCGAGAACTATTCCAATTTGAAGAGAAACCCAAGCCTAATCTGAATGACACTGAGGCTGTGAATCTAGGGGACACATATAATGTCAGAGAAACCAAAATCAGCATCCATATTGAGCCAAATGTCAGGGAGGAATTGATCAAAACCCTCGTGGAATTCAAAGATATTTTCGCATGGTTATATGATGATATGACGAGATTAAGCACCAATCTAGTGGTTCACAAATTGCCCATTGACCCGGCATACCCTCCGGTCAAGCAAAAGCTAAGGAAATTTAAAACAGAGATGAGTGTGAAGATCAAAGAAGAGGTGGTTAAGCAGCTGCAGGCGAAGGTCATTCGGGTCACTCGATATCCCGAGTGGTTGAACAATGTGGTACCAGTGCCGAAGAAGGATGTGAAAATCAGGGTATGCGTTGACTACCGCAATCTCAACAAAGCAAGTCCTAAGGATAATTTTCCATTGCCCAATATCCATATCCTGATCGATAATTGCGCTGGGCGCGAGATTGGATCCTTTGTGGACTGATATGCAGGATATCATCAGATCTTAATGGACGAAGAAGATGTGGAAAAGACAGCTTTCATCACACCATGGGGGACTTACTGCTACTGGGTCATGCCGTTCGGACTGAAGAATGCTGGGGCAACGTACATGCGAGAAATGACTACTGTGTTTCACGACATGATACACAAAGAAATTGAAGTGTACGTAGATGATGTGTTCATAAATTCTTGGCGTCAGGAATACCATGTAGCAAACCTAAGGAGATTTTTTCAAAAACTTCGAAGGTATGATATTAAGCTCAACCCGGCCAAATGAGCCTTTGAGGTTCCATCAGGAAAGCTATTAGGATTCATCGTCAGTCGACGGGGTATTGAATTGGATCCATCCAAGATCAAATCCATCCAAGATTTACCACCGCCAAAGAACAAAACAGAGGTAATGAGTCTGTTGGGGAGACTAAATTACATCAGCAGGTTCATCGCTCAACTCACGGCGACTTGTGAACCCATATTTCGGCTGTTGAAGAAAGACGTTGCGGTAGACTAGACGGCGGAGTGTCAAGAGGCTTTCGACCAGATTAAAGGGTATCTGTCCAATCCACCTGTGTTGGTTCCACCTGAGCCAGGGAGGCCATTAATTCTTTATCTGACAGTCCTGGAGAATTCGTTTAGTTGCGTGTTGGGGCAACACGACATCACAGGAAGGAAAGAGCAAGCCATCTATTATCTCAGAAAGAAGTTTATAGTCTATGAGAATAAGTACACTCAACTTGAGAAGACATGTTGTGCTCTAACTTGGGTAGCACAGAAGTTTAAGCATTATCTATCGTCACATACTACTTACCTTATTTCACGCCTGGATCCTTTGAAGTATATTTTCCAGAAGCCTATGCCCACGGGAAGATTGGCAAAATGGCAGATATTACTCACAGAGTTCGATATTGTCTATGTGACGAGGACGGCCATGAAAGCCCAAGCATTGGCCGATCACTTGGCTGAGAATCCTATTGATGAAGAATACGAGCCTTTGAGGACGTATTTTCCAGATGAAGAAGTGATGCATATAGAGGAGTTAGAACTGAAAGAGGAACCAGGGTGGAAGCTTTTCTTCGATGGGGCTGCAAATGCAAAAGGAGTTGGAATAGGAGAAGTACTTATTTCGGAAACAGGACATCACTATCCTGTTACAGCTCAGCTACATTTCTATTGTACCAACAACATGGCTGAATATGAGGCATGCATTTTGGGACTACGATTGGCTGCAGACATGGATGTTCAGGATGCCTTGGTCTTGGGAGACTCGGACCTCCTAGTACATCAGATCCAGGGTGAATGGGAAACACGGGATTTAAAACTTATACCATATCGACAATGTTTGCACGATCTGAGCAAGCGATTTTGATCAGTGGAGTTCAGACACATCCCGAGAGTTCACAATGAGGTTGCCGATGCCTTGGACACTTTAGCATCGATGTTGCACCATCCAGACAAGATCCATGTTGACCCGTTGCATATTCAGGTTCGTGATCAACATGCTTATTGCAACATGATAGAGGAAGAAGTGGATGGCAAGCCATGGTTTTATGATGTCAAGGAATACCTCAGGATGGAGATATATCCGGAGCAGGTAACCGGAGATCAAAAGAGAGCCATTCGACGACTGGCAAATGGATTTTTCCTCACTGGAAGAATGTTGTACAAAAGAATCCCAGATCTGGGATTGTTGAGATGTATTGATGCGGGTCAAGCCACGATAGTGTTGACAGAGGTACATGCTGGAGTCTGTGGGCCCCATATGAGTGGATATGTATTGGCAAAGAAGATTCTGCGAGCGGGATATTATTGGCTCACTATGGAGCATGATTGTATCAGTTTCGTACGAAAATGCCATCAGTGTCAGATACACGGAGATCTGATTCATTCTCCACTAACGGAATTACACACAATGTCAGCACCATGGCCATTTGTGGCATGGGGCATGGATGTCATTGGGCCTATTGAGCCGGCAGTTTCGAACGGTCACAGATTCATTCTGGTAACCATCGATTATTTCACTAAGTGGGTTGAAGCCAAAACTCTCAAGTCAGTAACCAAGAAGGCAATGGTGGATTTTGTCCATTCCCATATCATCTGTAGATTTGGGATCCCGAAATTAATAATCACGGACAATGGTGCTAATCTTAACAGCAACTTGATGAGAGAAGTATGTGAACAGTTTAAGATTACACACCGTAATTCCACCCCGTATCGGCCCAAGGCGAATGGAGCGGTTGAGGCAGCCAAAAAAAAAGAAGATATTGAGGAAAATGGTTGAAGGATCCAGACAATGGCATGAAAAGCTACCATTTGCATTGTTGGGATACCGCACTACTGTTCGTACTTCAATAGGTGCAACTCCTTATTTGTTGGTATACGGGACTGAGGCAGTAATACCAGCGGAGGTCGAAATTCCGTCCCTCCGAATTGTCGCTGAAGCCGAGATTGATGATGATGAATGGGTCAAAGCTCGACTGGAGCAGTTGATCTTGATAGACGAAAGAAGGTGCGCCCCAGAAAATTTGAAGTAGGGCAGCAGGTATTGAAACGGATCCTCCCGCATCAAGTCGAAGCAAAAGGCAAGTTCGCCCCAAATTGGCAAGGGCCTTATATCATGACCAGAGTGTTGTCCAACGGTGCTTTGTGTCTAACAGATATCGAGGGAAGATGTGTCGACATGGCTATCAATTCTGATGCAGTCAAAAGATATTATGCGTAATTTCTTTGATTATGGTAGTCATTGGTTCGTTTGTTTGTATTTGGTACTTATTGGATAATGAAATGACGGAGGCAATTCTTTCTTCTATCCAAACACTTTTAACCCTTGCTTCCCCCTTTTGAGCCTTAAGTTATTCTTTCATACCCCTCTTTTGGAATCACTAATGGAAAAGATATGAAAAAGAAGAAGAAAAAGAAATTACAAGAAAAATGAAAAAAAGAGAAAGATAAAGATCACAAGAAAAACAAAAGCAGTGGGAACTACGTTTGACCTGATTCCTCAAAGAGGATACGTAGGCGCCTCACGGCTCGGTCATAGTGTGCATAGTTCAACATAGTGTAACAAAAATGAAATCCCCCAAGCAAGATAAAAAAAAATTGGGCCAGAAGTTAGGTTTTAAAGTTTCAAAAAGGGTTTGATTTCCAAGAGTTGTAGTAGTTCACCCATCAAAGTTATGTTGAATTTTTGATAGCCTTTCTTTTAGCCCCACACCGGAACCAACGTCGTTGTCCAAAAAAAGACCTCCCGATCAATATCCGAGAGGTGGCAAGTCAGGCAAATGAAAGCCGAGAATAATGCACTAATCCCCAACAAGAAGAGGATCATAAACTGGAAATGAATTGATAGCCGAAAAGAATCTCCAGAAGAGAGAGTCATATCGGCAACACTTCAATTACCTGTTGAAAAATAAAATAAAATGAGAGAGTCTTATCGGTGAAAACCTTCACAAGCATCATAAGGCGACGGGAGATGAGGGAAAGGAGAGAGTCTTATTAGTGAAAACCCCTCGAAGGGCAATATAAGGCAACAAGATAGATTGGCAAAAAGGGTTTGGATTTGCGAAGAGGTGAGCACCTATTTATCCCCAGCAAGTGAGGCCATCAGGAAGATTGATTGATACAAATAGATTGGGTTGATTAATCCGTAATGCATGACATGATCGTTGAGACCAGTCATACCGTCCAGATAAGTTCTTTCCTTTTCTTCTCCCCCAGTGTTTGCTCAGGAAGATTTTTTCTCTTTTTCTATCTTTTCATTTTCTTTGTCTAAGAAGATTTTTTCCAGAAATTTGTTTCGAAAAGGATTTTTTTTTAGAGTTTACTACCAGGGGCCGAAAGGGTACAAAGCAAAATACGAAGGGGACAGGCCAAAGTCAAGACAATAAGACAAAAGGCGTTTGTTGCAAAACCAAATGACAAACTGTCCTGGAAAGTTAAGGGGAACATGAAGAAAAGCGGGAATCAGAGGTTTAAAGACTTATGAACCAAGTTCCAAAAAGATCCCCGGCAGAACTTCGATAGATCACTGACCAAGGTCCAAGGGGGTCAGACAAAACAGAAAAGGGGAAAGAGGGAGAGAGAATTAATCCGCAACAAGATAACCCTAACAGTCTTATCCTCAATAACGTTATCCCCAGATGATAACATTTTATGCCCTGCAGTGCTGGGAGAAAATAAACTTTTAAGGGAGTAGTTTTGGAGTTGAAGAGAACTCCCCCAGCATGTTTTGAAACAAAAGCGGGGAAGAGATAAGTGAAATACCATCCCCAGCAGGAATATCATCCCCAGCAAGCAACTTTATCCCCAACCAGTTTTGGGAGCACAGAGCAAGGGAAAGTGGAAAGGAAAAATCATCCCCCAGCAGGAGTGATATCATCACTCACCATGTTAAAACTAATAAAGTTTTCGTTGATTTTTACAGGAAAACAAAGGTTGATGATGGCAGAAAACACGCCACAAAGAAGGTCACCAAAACCGAGGCAGAATTTTTTTTTGTTAAAACATTTTCTCGGAGGAATGAGGAAACAAATCCAAATGCATTTTTTTATTTTTATTTTCATGTCCTAGGTCGCCCACCAGTATAATGAAGGTATGCATTTTTCATTTCCTGTCCTAGGTCGCCCACCAATATAATGAGGGTACACAATTCTGTCTTTACATTTCACGTCCTAGGCGCCCACCTGTATAACGAGAGGAATATTTTTATGTTGTAGTTTAAATAGGCGCCCACC
The DNA here is from genome assembly GCF_000715075.1 of Nicotiana tabacum. Lineage (NCBI taxonomy): Eukaryota > Viridiplantae > Streptophyta > Magnoliopsida > Solanales > Solanaceae > Nicotiana > Nicotiana tabacum. The sequence continues at coordinate 111,390,904 of NC_134087.1, forward strand.
TGTATAATAAGAGGAATATTTTTATGTCTTAGTTAAATAGGCACCCACCTGTATAATAAGAGGAATATTTTTATGTCTTAGTTAAATAGGCGCCCACCTATATAACGAGAGGAATATTTTTATGTCTTAGTTTAAATAGGCGCCCACCTGTATAATAAGAGGAATATTTTTATGTCTTAGTTTAAATAGGCGCCCACCTGTATAATAAGAGGAATATTTTTATGTCTTAGTTTAAATAGGCGCCCACCTGTATAATAAGAGGAATATTTTTATGTCTTAGTTTAAATAGGCGCCCATCTGTATAACGAGAGGAATATTTTTATGTCTTAGTTTAAATAGGCGCCCACCTGTATAATAAGAGGAATATTTTTATGTCTTAGTTTAAATAGGTGCACACCTGTATAACGAGAGGAATATTTTTATGTCTTAGTTTAAATAGGCGCCCACCTGTATAATAAGAGGAATATTTTTATGTCTTAGTTAAATATGCGCCCACCTGTATAACGAGAGGAATATTTTTATGTCTTAGTTTAAATAGGCTCCCACCTGTATAATAAGAGGAATATTTTCATGTCTTAGTTAAATAGGTGCCCACCAGTATAATGCGGGAATACATTTCTGTCTTTACATTTCTGTTCTAGGTCGCCCACCAGTATAATGCGGGCATACATTTCATATTTTTGCATTCAGGCACCCACCTGTATAACGAGAGGAATACTTTTGAGTCTTATACTGCAGATCTTGAAATCAGTAACCCACCGGAAGGTAGAAGGTTACAACAGGAATCCCCAACAGGAAACAATAAAAATCCCCAGCACCGGAAAGCAGGAGGTTGCAACAAGAGGTCCCAGCACAAGTTTAAGCGCATGAGTCAAAAGGAAGAAAAGACGCGTCTTGAAAGAAGCGGCATGTGAACATTAAATTATACCCAGCATAACAGATCTGATGAAGAGAGCCGTATCCCTAGAGGAACCGCCGAAAAGCTTAATGAAGGAAGCCATATCCCCAGCGGACCGAGCAAAATGATGAAAACTGGTATTCAGAAAAGCAAAGGGCCAGAAATTCACGGAAGAAAGGCACCGGAGGAAACACAAGCCGACAAGAAAGCAAGGCAACAAGAACAAATTGCAGTCTAGCCTAGTTTCTTGTTTTCTTTTAAGCACGATGTAACAAGGAGATCGGTAAGCAGTGGTAATAGCATGCAACAACAAGTAACATTGCAGTCCCACGGTAGTCCCAGCTACCAAAACTTTCCGAACTACATTAACCTGATTCCCCTTTAGCCAGGGATATGTAGAAAACCTTTGAATCAAAGGTTCGGTTAAATCTTTTTAAAAAAAAAAATGCTTCACACAGAGTACTTGGATGGGCAAGAATCGCTCACTTTATCTTTGCACGAAAACTCTTCATGTCTTCGGGCAAAGAGGGGCAGCTATAAGCACGTGATTTTTGCCCTATGAAAGAATTACTCCCAAAAATTCAAAATAAAATAATTTTTCTTTGTGTGCAATTTTTGTTATTTTTGTGGTATTTTTGTATAGTTATTTGTATTTTTATGAGTGCATGTTTATTTGTTTTAATTAATAAAAATATAAAATATATCACATTTTCATTTAGTATTTAATTAAGTTTGTTTTACAAAAAAAAATGAAAGTCACAAAAATAGGAATATTTTGCATTGTTAGCATTTAATGTCAAATTATGCAATTTTATTTTAATTGGTGTTTAATTGTGTATGATAATTTTTGTTAGGAGTTTAATTAGTATTTTTGGAGTTAATTTAGTTTGTAGCTCAATTTAGAATTTTAGTTTTATCAAAAATAAAAAAAATAAAAAGAAAAAAAAGAGGGCTACAAAACGTTAATATTTGAATTGAGTCTAATATAGTTATTTTGACTATTTTACCTTATTTCGTCGCAAAAGAAAAATTACAAAAAATATATATGTAAATTTTAGCTTATGTATTTCTCATAAACTTGAAAAAAAAAATACAAAAAAAAGTACCTTATTTTTATACTTTATATAATTTCGAAAATTATAAAAAATGTAATTTTATTAATGTTTTGTAGTCATTTTAAACTTAAAAAATATAGAAATAGTACTTTATATTTTTATCGTTGTATAATTTTGAAAATTACAAAAAAAAAGAGTTATTAACGTTTTGTAGCCATTTCAATCTTGAAAAATACAAAAAATAGTACTTTATATTTTATCTTTATATAAAAATGAAAATGACAAAAATAGTTTTATTTATGCTTTGTAGCTATTTTAATCTTGAAAAAATACTAAAAAAAAGAAATAAAGAAATAGTTTTGTTTTAAAAGTTAGTCTTATTTTTGTAATTATTTTGCTTGCATAGGATTAATTGAATAACATCGTATTTTATTTTCGGGTCCGGGCAAAAGAATAATATTTGGGTTCAAACTACCCATTTTTAGGCCTAATTTTCGGACTTAGCCTATTATAATCCGAGCCCACCACACATGGGGGACACGCGTGGGGAACACGGACGGAACACCATACACGGGGAACCCCACCGCGCATGGGGGACACATGTCTTGGACCCCTACACACGTGGGGTCCATGTCCTTTGAACAAAGACAAAACACATGGGGGATGAGAAATTTAAAAGGCTGAAATTTTTTGAAAAGGGGGGACAGAACGTGAGAAAAGAAAGGATTGAAAGAATTTTAAAAGCAAACAATTTTTTAAGAAAAGGGAAAGGGACTTACACGTTTTTAAAAAAGGAAAAGAGGGATGCACATGCACGGACCAAAGGAAAAGAAAAGGAGTTTTGCAACTGTTCATCTTCTTCTTCATTTTGAAGAAGAAGAAACGAAACCAAAAAAGGCTCACCCCCCCTCCCGTCGAGCAGCAGCAACTGCTGCTGCGTCGTTTGCCATCTCCATAACCAACGACCCTACCTCCAGCTGTTCGACCAAACCCCGCTGCCCCCGTCGACCTCGACACCACCCTGCTGCTGCTCCTCACGACCACTGCCGTTGCCGCTGCTCTTCGCGACCTGTCGCTGCTGCTGCCCCGTCGACCATGGCAGCAGCGAGTCCAACTTCTGCCGCTGCTGTCCCCTTCACGATCACCACCCTCGTCCCTCCATTTGCGTCGCCAGTCCAAAACGTCCAGCTGCTTCTTTGTCCTTTTTCAACGTCCGCAAAACAGTCTGTTCGATCTCCAATAGTTCAACTCCGAGCTCGACTTGGGTTCGTTCAAGTTTTGGGTTTTTCTTTCAAGATTATTTAGTTCATTTTATTTATTTTCTGTTATGGCTTTGGTTTTAAATGTTGTTCGTAATCTTGTTTTGTTCATTAGTTCTCCTTCTTCTTCAAGACCTTTTATTTGGTCAAGGTTTTTCTTCTGTTTGTTTGAGTGTGCGTTATAAGCTACATTCGATTTGAACAACTTCGTCGAATAGTTAGTTTATGACTGCTTTGTTTGGACGAATACAACATGAATCACTTCGTTGGTCTGTTTTGATGCTTGAATCATTTGTGTGAATTTGACTTAAGGATTGGTTGTAGCTGTGTAGTGATTTGGTGTAGTTGTAAATCAGAGAGGTTTAAATACAGATTGCTAAGAGTGAGGGCAAGGCAATAATAATAGGGGATTTTCAAGGGTATTTTTGGGTGTTAAAAGATTTAAAATGTTTAGTGTTAGTAGTCTGCCAGTTAAATATTCAAGTGTATAATTAAATTAATGAATTATTTAATGAAAAGGGAATTAGTAGTGCAGAATACACCCTGTCTGTTATCTTTAAGGTTGGAAAATCAGAAAATAAACATGGGATTAATGATAAAAGTGTATAGATGCAGATGAGAGGGAATATACAGGCTGAAAGTGAAAACTTTGAATAAATAATGTTTAGTTCTAGCCTATAAATAGGAGGAGTTGATATAGAGAAAGGGACTGGAAAAATTACAGAAGAGAAATTTTCATAACTTAAAAGTGAGAGATAGGCTAATTTTTCAGAACTTAAAAGTGAGAGATAGGCTAATTTTTCAGAACTAAAAAATTCAGTCTTTTGAGAGATAAAAACTGAAAGTGAGGTCCTTTTCTTTACTGCTGAAATCAGAACTTTGTTACTGCCTCTGTGGATTGCGTTTAGTACTACTGATTTTAGTCAGGCTTTCCGGGGTTTTCAGTTTGGTTCTGACCATTGTTACATTGGTTATTGTTGTTTTGTTGCTGTTATTTGCTGTGGGATTCTGTTGCTGTGCTACTGCTGTACATTGTTGCTCCTGACCTTTTTTCTCTATTTGTAATTCGAATTCCAGGTACACATTCGAATCTTGTAGTGATAAAGCTTTGAAGTTGAAATGCAACAATAAAATCCAACCGCTTCAATAAAGTAGATAGTAGACAATCTGGTCTATTTATTTTTTATTTTTTTATGAAATCTTTTATTTTTATTTATTTTTTTGTATAATTGGATTGAAAAGAGAAGGAATCGTATAAATGGTCATGCGCTGATATAACATGAACCTTTCAATTTTATTAGATTAATGGGGTAAATCATGATAAGTAGCATGTCTCTAGTTAGTTGTTTGTTTCCATGCATATATTCAAGTAGTCCATAAACGAGATAGAGTACTTAGTCAAAACCCGATTAGTATTTCGTTTAGATGGTTAAAACTAATTTCCATTAGTCCTCTTAAGTGATTATACTCCCATCAGTACTGGCATTAATTCATGTTACAAATAATCTCACATAGATAGATTGTGGACTTGATAAAAATGTAAATGTAAGGTGGTTGGGTAGTGTCAACATTATAGCTCCAATAATAATAATAGAAGTAAATAAATAAATAAAGGTCGTAGTCGATAATTTTATATATTAGTAATTAAGTATACTTACACTAATGTAGAGTAGGTTCAATAAGCATTTAGTATAGTTAAATTGCGAATCCATTAGGGTTAATGAATTAGTCTATAGCTTTGATCATTTAGTTAACCTCACCACAATTAAAAATGGCTAATTGTAGTAACGTTAGTCAATCTTGTACGTTTTTTATACATAATTCCATTTTTAGTAATATTAGCTCATGGAATAAGGAGCGAAACAATTTTCCATTTTTTACAAGTTCAAGTATAATTTTTGTCAGCATTTGTTGTAATCTGTTAATTAAATAAGTTACGGATTTTTTTAGCATGTAACTAACCAGGATTTTTCTTTATTTAGAGACAAATAAAAATAGAAATATAGTTACTTTCCTTTTTTAAAAAATAAATAAATGAGACGAGCTTCGTCAAATAAAAACAAAAAAAAAATAATAAAAAAATTGCAGGATCCTCAGTAAAGGTTTAAGAAATTTTTTTAGAAGTCGGGAAGGGTCGTTTAGCGAATTTCACGGTCCTCCCAAAAGATAATAACGCGCTAGAATCTTTAGGCGCGACTTTAGTAAATTACATTCCTAAATATGGGTGAGCATTTTATGCGGCCCGAATCCAAATCCTAAAACGTTGAATAGACTGTGCCTAAGATTGCGGGTTCATCTGATGCGGCGCAATCCGAAAACATACTTTAAACGATGTTCACTCTCTCGAATAAATATGTATATGTAAAAGCAGTAAAAAGTAGAATCAACATATAGGTTATTCATGTAAAAAATCAGATAATAGCTAAATGCAACAGTTGAGCGACCGTGCTAGAACCACGGAATTCGGGAATGCCTAACACCTTCTCCCGGGTTAACAGAATTCCTTATCCGGATTTCTGGTTTGCGGACTGTTAAACAGAGTCATTCTTTTCCTCGATTCAGGATTAAATTGGTGACTTGGGACACCCTAAATCTCCCAAGTGGCGACTCTGAAATAAATAAACAAATCCCGTTTCGATTGTCCTCTAATTGGAAAAACTCCTTCACCCCCTCGCGGGGGCCGAAAAAAGGAGGTGTGACATATATATATATATATATATATATATATATATATATATATCTTTCACGCATGTATATATTTTTCTTTATGGTTCTAACTTCCATCCTTCTTTTTATCAGAATTTGCTATTCGAGAAGTTACTGCTGAAGCAGTTGCGGCCTCTCGTGTCTCTTTGGGAACCCGTACTCCTTCGGGGACCCGTATCTCTTTAGAAAGAGCCCGAGAAATAGTCTTGGGTTCTTCTTCTGCGAAAAGGAAAGCTGTTGAAGAGAAAGACTCTGAAGAAGAGGAAGATGGGGGCTACCTAGTGATGAGGCCACGAGCTAGGAGACGCATCGTCTCTGATGACGAAGCTGAAGTTTTCCCTCATCTTTCTGTTTCTCTTACCGAACTTGTTGAAACCCCAGTAATAATTCCTAACGATGACGTCACTCCTCATGATACCCGTGAGTCTACTGATCAACTTTTCATCAGTGGTTTTGGTAGTGGAAGTTTAGGGCCTGCTTTATATGAAATACCCTTATCTTCTTTTTCAACTCCCGTGCCTGTGATTCCTTCCTTACCAGCCCCAACTATTTTTGTTCCTTCTTCTACTGTTTTCACTTCTTCTACCGCTCCTCCTTTGACAATTCCCTCTCATATTGTTCATCATACGAAAGTGGGTTCTTCAAGTAGAAGTGCCGCTATGAGGAGGGTAACTATTGAAGTTCCTGCTGATAGCAGCCTTTTGAGGAAGTCAGGTCAGACAGATGTATGGCTGGAGCGTTTAATTGGCCCAATTGAAAAAGCAAAGCTGGAGAGCCATAGTTCCTTGACTCTAATGAATGATACGTGCATGCCACTTTGAAGGTATTTTCCTTCTCTCCCTTCTTTACTTTGTAAAATTTTTTTACCTTTGGGATTCTTATTTCCCTTCCCTTTTTAGTCCAATCTTATCGGCACAGAAATGATGAACAGAATCCCCCTCTTGGAGAAGGTAGCATGTGATTCAGAGAAGATAGCACGTGATTCTCAGTTGGAGGCGATCAATTGGAAGGAACAATTTGAGAGTGCACAAATTGATATGGAAGATTTACAAGAGAGCAAGAGTACCTTAGAGCAGCAGGTGCAGGCTTTAACTTCAGAGTTAGCGGTTGTAAAAGCTTCCTCAAGCCAAGAAGAAAAAGAAAAAGAACGTCTCGAATCCTCCTTCTCAGAGCAACTATCTAAGGCCAGTGAAGAGAATAGAGAGTTGAAGGCTCTTTTGAGTCAAAAAGAAGTTTACGCTGGGGAGCTCGTGAAAAGATTAACTCAAGCACAAGAAGACCTTCGAGTCTCTGCTGATAAGGTGCGTGCTTTAGAGAGCTCCCATGCCTCTCTTCAAGCTTCTTATAACTCTGCCTTGGCTGAAAATGAAGAGCTAAAGAATGAGATTGCTGATTGGGAAAAGGATTATGAGATCGTTGAAGAAAAATCTGCTGTTGAGGTAAGTTGGGCATTTTTGAATTCACGTCGTGATGCCCTAATTGAAGCTGGCCAAGAAAACTTCAACCTGGAGTCGGAGTTAGCTAAGATCAATGAAACCATTGAAAAAGCTCAGCAAACTCAGGACTTCCCTTCTCCCGTGGTTGAAGCTTCCGTGAATGTTGAAGCTGATATGGGTATCCCAACTCTTTCAAGCCCAATCGAGCCTGTTGCTGCAAGCCAAGTTGAAACCGCATCTGTTGATGCACCTGCCCAAATTGAGCCCGCTGCTATTGATGCTCCTACTTCAGTTCCACAAACTTCTCAGTGACCAGTTTTAATCATTTGAATGATTTTGTTTTTGTTTTTATTTTGGAAAATTGTAATCAAACCCTTAGCTTCATTTGAGGGTTGGTTTTGGAAACGCAAGTCCCCAAGTCTTTTATGGGGCAATTTGTATAAATAATTTCATAGTTTTATGACTAAGTTCGTATTTAGTCTTCAGTTTTTAAGTATTAAGAAGTTTTTCATGTTATTATCTTAAACTTTTGTCTGCTTTATTCTTGCCTTTATTTTTAAGGACTTACAGAATAATTTGCATTTTTGTTCTTCGAAAATGCTTCTGTTAATCTCATGACTAACTAATTTAAACATGAGTTTTATAAAAGAGGGCCCTTTTATATTTCGACACTAAATGAAGAAGATGTCTCAACTTCATAATGGTGTTATCATACGATAAAAGAAATAGGAACACACATGTTTCTTTGAAATAAATTTGACAAGTTTTGAATAATACTTTACATGTATTTGAATTACATCTATAACTTTCTCGTAACTATTTTTCTTGTAACAGATTTTTACAAAAGAAGAATAATAGATACGGGGTTTTTCCTTATAACCCGTTTTAGTACATAGCCTTCACCCTAACTATAGTGAAGTTTTTCTTTGGCCCTAGCTCGTGGCTCCATCTCATGACTTTGTGACTTTTACTCTGCACTTGACTCTTTTAGGCTTGATTTTTCCTCAATCTTCTTTGCCTTCTTTATACACATGTCTTTGTATATTATGTAGTCCCCCAAGTGTTTGAGTGTTAAAGTATGAAGCCTCGAGCACTTGATAGTTTCTCTCATTTGGTCATTTTCCTGAAAAGGAAAAACATACGGGACTTGGAGGTGCGATTATAGATGAAGACTGCTTAACCTGTTTGAATTTCTATACCCTAGGCCAGGAATTCTAGGTTATTCTGTGTGCCTTACAGATCGTAACTCATCATTTAGTACGGGTTAGCTTTTTGCCTATCGTCTAAAATCGTTAGTAAAATTTTAACAATTCAAAAATTAAATTTAAAATGGTGATACCTGACCGTGGGTATTCCTTAGAAATAGTATCTCTTCAAATGAACAACATTCCAATGTGAAGGTAGTATCTTGCCATCCATTGTCTCCAGTTCATATGCTCCATTTCCTGCAATATCACGAACTCTATAGGGTCCTTCCCATGTTGGACTTAATTTACCCGCATTAGCTGCCTTTGTAGATTGAAAAACCTTTTTAAGCACAAAGTCCCCCACTTTGAAGAATCTGAGGCGTGTTTTTCGGTTGTAATATCGTTCTATGACTTGCTTTTGTGCTGCCATTATTATTAATGCAGCTTCTCTCCTCCCCTCGAGTAAATCTAGATTGACCCGCATCTCCTCTTCATTAGATTCTTGTGTCGCCTGTGTGAACCGTGTACTTGGTTCCCCTATCTCAACTGGAATTAAAGCCTCAGCTCCATAAACCAATGAAAATGGTGTTTTTCCTGTACTTGTTTTTGCAGTTGTGCGATATGCCCATAAAACTCCAGGTAACACTTCAGGCCAGTTACCTTTTGATTCCTCTAATCATTTCTTTAAATTTTTGATAATAACCTTGTTCATTGATTCTGCTTGCCCATTACCCACCGGATGATAAGGTGTTGACGTAATCCTTTTAATTTGCCAACTTTGAAAGAATTTTGTGATTTGAGCTCCAACAAATTGAGGGCCATTACCACACACGATCTCCTTTGGTACACCGAATCGGCATATGATATTCCGCCAAATAAAATCTTTGGCTTCCTTTTCTCGCATGTGTTTAAATGCTCTTGCCTCCACCCATTTAGTAAAATAATCAGTGAGTACGAGCAGAAACTTTACCTGTCCTTTTGCTTGAGGTAATGGACCCACGATATCCATTCCCCATTTCATAAATGGCCATGGCGCAATGACCGGGTGTAATAACTCCGCAGGTCTATGCATATTGTTACCGTACCTTTGACATTTATCACATTTGGCCACGAAACTTTCTGCTTCTTCTTCCATTTTAGGCCAGTAATAACCTGCCCTAATTAAGGTTCTTACCAATGACCTTCCTCCTGCGTGATTCTCGTAATGTCCCTCGTGTATTTCTTTCATTACATACTCCGTTTGCGAAGGTCCGAGGCATCTTGCTAAGGGACCACCGAACATTTTACGATATAAATTGCCTTCCTTTAAGCAGTACCGAGCAGCCTTCTTTCGAAGCGCATGAGCTTCTTTTTATCATCAGGGACGGTACCATACTACAAAAAAGCAACAATCTCGTTCCTCCAATCCCAAGTTAAATTATTAAAATTTACCACATTCTTATCAGGATCGAGAACCGGATGAAATAAATGTATAACTGAGGCGTTTTCATCGCTTGCCACATCAGTTGCATATGCGAGATTAGCTAGGGCGTCCGCTTCAACATTTTCATCCCTTGGTATTTTGTATAACTTTCCAGGTTTGAAATTGCTTTATCAATTCCCGTACCTTTTCTAAGTATTGTTGCATCCTTGCTTCCCTAGTTGTATAAGTCCCCAACATTTTATTAACCACGAGTTGCGAATCACTCTTGATTATAATCTGATTTGTGCCAAGCTCTCGTGCCAATTCTAGACCTGCAATCATAGCCTCATACTCCGCTTCATTATTAGTTATGGAGTGACATTTAATAGCTTGTCGAATGGTTTCACCCGTAGGTGGTACCAAGACAATCCCCAAACCTGCACCTTTTACATTAGAAGAGCCATCAGTGAATAAAGTATAAGTTCCCGGGTTATCTCCATTGAATACCTGTAATTCTTTTTCTGCTTCTAATTGCATCCCTTGGCTAAAATCAGCCACGAAATTAGCTAACACTTGTGATTTTATAGCAGTTCTAGGTTGGTATGTGATTTCGTATTCACTTAACTCTATTTCCCACTTAGCTAACCTACTTGATAACTCATGCTTATGTAATATATTACGTAAAGGGTAGGCAGTTACTACAAAGATAGGATGACACTGAAAGTAAGGTCTTAACTTTCTAGATGCCATGATTAATGCAAGTGCAAATTTTTCTAATTTAGGATACTCGTATCCGCATCTAACAAAGATTTACTAACATAATAGATAAGAGATTGTTTAGCTTGTTCTTCTCGGACCAAAACAGCGCTTACCGCAACTTCCGAAACAGTAAGGTAAATGAGTAGTCTTTCCCCAGCCTTTGGTTTTGCCAGCAAAGGTGGATTTGATGAGTACGTTTTCAAATTCATGAGTGCCTGTTGACATTCCTCATTCCATTCAAAATGATCCTGCTTCTTAAGGGCTGAGAAGAATTTAAAACACTTCTCTGATGATTTAGAAATGAATCTTCCCAAGGCTGCAATTCTCCCTGTTAATCTTTGAACTTCTTTCTTGTTTGAAAGTATATCAGGGATTTCCTCAATGGCCTTGATCTGTGCAGGATTCACTTCAATACCATGGTTAGAAACAAGAAAACCCAAAAACTTACCTGATGCAATGCCAAATGCACATTTTTCGGGATTTAACTTCATATTAAATTTGCGCAAAATTGAAAATGTGTCAGATAAGTGTGATATGTGATCTTTTGAATACTGAGTTTTAACAAGCATATCATCTATATATACCTCCACAGTCTTTCCTAAATGCTCTTGAAACATTTTGGTAACTAACCTCTGATACGTTGCACCTGCATTCTTTAGACCAAAGAGCATTACTTTATAACAGTAAGTCCCCCTGTCTGTTATGAATGAAGTTTTTTCTTCATCTCCCTGATCCATTTTAATCTGATTATAACCTGAATATGCATCTAAAAAACTTAATAGTTCGTGACTTGCAGTTGCATCAATCAATTGATCTTTGTGTGGTAGTGGAAAAGAATCTTTAGGGCAGGCTTTATTAAGATCTGTGTAATCTACACAAACCCGCCACATACCGTTCTTCTTTAGAACTACAACAGTGTTAGCTAACCAGTTAGGATACTTTACCTCACGAATGAAACCAATTTTTAGCAGTTTTTGGACTTCTTCTTGAATTACCCGATTCTTGAAAGTCCCTTGCTTTCTTTTCTTTTACTTGGCAGGAGGGTATGATGGATCTTTATTTAGTTTATGAGTCATCACCTTCGGTGGTATTTCTGTCATGTCAGAGTGGGACCAAGCAAAGCAGTCCACGTTAGTTTTCAAAAATTCAATTAACTTACCTCTCATACCTTGGCTAAGATTGGCACCAACATAGACTTTTTTATCAGACCATTGAGCAAATAACACGACAAGCTCTAATTCCTCTATTGTTGTTTTGATATTTTCATTCTCTTCTGGTTTTTGAATGGTATCAGGCCTTGAATCTACATCTGTTTGCCCTTATTCAGTTGAGGTTTTTGTTATGGTGTCCTCAACTGCCTTCTATAATTGCTATTTACCTTCATTTCTCGTGCTTGTATCTGCAACAGAGTTGATAGCCCTGGCTGTATGTTGATCTCCACGAATTTGACAGATTCCCCGTGGCGATGAAAATTAAATAACTTGATGCAAGGTTGAAGGAACAACATCCATTTCGTGGATCCATGGTCTCCCAAGAATCATGTTGTAAGCCATCTCCATATCTACCACCTGGAACTTTGTATCTTTGACGACTACTTTAACGAATGTGGTAAGTGTTACCTCTCCTTTTGTGAGGACACTAGAATTATCAAATCCAGATAGAGTATGCACCTTTGGTATCACTTTATCTTCAGCTTGTATCTCACGTAATACTCTTAGCAAAATAATGTTCACGGAACTACCTGGATCAATCAAAACTCGTTTCACATTAGTATCATGTACAATTAAAGATATTACCAGTGCGTCGTTATGAGGGGTTAATACGCCATCTGCATCTGCATCATTGAATGTAATGTTGTCTTCCTCTAAAACATGCCGCACCTGTTTCCCTTGGGTAATTGTTACTTTGGAAATTTTGTTAGCTGCAGTATATGATATACCATTGACGTCTTCACCCCCACTTATAACGTTGTCAGTTCTTTTGGGAGAAGGCGGTTTTGGAGGCTCCTGCCTGTTCTTCATGTAAGCTTGCTTGCCTTTCTCACTGAACAACTCAGTAAGATATCCTTGTTTTAATAAATGATCAATTTCACTTTGTAAAAAACTGCAATCTGCTATTTTATGTCCGTGGTCATTATGAAACTCGCACCAATGGTCAGGGTTGCGCCTGTTTGGATTCAATCTCATTTCCTTTGGTCATCGAATCTTATCTCCCATGATTCTCAAAACAGCTACGAGCTCGGAGGTGCTGACGTTGAAATTGTAACCACCGAATCTCGCTTTTAAATTTCTATCATCATCTCGTGACTCATAGTTGTTTCGCTCGTTTCTGAATCTTAATGAAGAACCTGATTCTCTGTTTCTTGATCTGTGATTGTACCTTTGATATCTTGTTTTGACCGTGAGTCCTTTCCCGCAGGTCCCATGTAAGGCTCATACCTGTTTTTACCGGATCTTTTTTCGGTCTCCGCATGTCTCGAACTTACCCTTTCTTCTTTTTGAAATCGTGGAACAGTATCTTCCTCAATCCTCAGCTTCGTGATATACCTGTTATAAACATCATTCCATATTGTAGCTGGGAATTCTCGAAGGCTTTCCTTGAGTCTCCTCATAGCTTCCGAGCTTTTTTCATTCAAATTACTTGTGAAAGCTATAGTTGCCCAGTTGTCAGGTACACGTGGCAATGTCATTCTTTCACGTTGAAATCTGTCCACGAATTCTCTAAGCAGTTCTGAGTCCCCTTGCTTGATTTTGAAAATATCCTCCATTCTTTTCTCTACTTTTTGAGCTCCCAAGTGTGCTTTGATGAAAGAATCTGCAAGCTCAGCAAAAGAATTTATAGAATTTTCGGGTAAAAGAGAATACCATGTTAGCGCTCCTTTGGTGAGCGTTTCACCAAATTTTTTGACTAATACTGATTCAATCTCCTGCTTAGTCAAATCGTTGCCTTTTACGCCCGTTGTGAATGCAGTCACATGATCTCGTGGGTCTGTTGTTCTATCATATTTTGGAATATCAGGCATTTTAAACTTTTTTGGAATTGGGAGTGGAGCAGAACTTGGCTTCCAGGGTTGTTGCGAATATCTATCCATATCTACCCCTTTGACTATGGGCGGCACCCCAGGTATCTGCTCTATGCGCTCACTTTGCTCCTTGAGCTGTTTCTGCAAGGTTAGTACTAAATTTTTTAAATCAGAATTAATTACATTACTTGGTTCTCTCTCCTGTGATTCACTGGGAGTTCCACCGCTGCCTGAGTTAACAAGCCCGGAATGAGGGTTTTCCAAAGTGTTATTATTTGGAGTAGGTGTGGGTGTTGCAACAGGTAACTGGTTAACAAGTGCCTCAATAACTTTGTTGACCTGACCAACAATTAATTTCTGCAAAGCTTCATCAACAACTTCAACATTTTCAAATTGAGCATACTCGTTTATTTGAGACCCATCAGGAGTACCCTCACGAGATTGCCGTGGAGAGTCTCGTGGAGTAGGAACTTGAGTGTTAATATTCTGTGGATCTCCCTGATTTTGTTGGTTCTCTTGGTTTCCTTGAGTGTTGTCATTGTTGTTCGACATAATTGATGCAATAAGGAAAGTTAAGTGAAAAGAAAATAGATTATCAGTTTCCCGGTAACGGAACCAATTTGTTTAACCAAAAAATAAAATTTTAGTCAAAGCTAGAATTTAAAAGAACACGGGTTATTGATAATCAAAAGAATGTATAAAAGGAAGTAATTTAGGTAGCAAGAGAGTAATCAAGAGAAAAACAAGTAAACTAAAGTTTATTTCAATAGTGTTTTCGTGTCCTTACAATTGATCAGATATCTCCCTTTTATAGATATCTTGGAGATATACGTTTTGCCCAAATCATAATGAGGCTATTATGAGTAATTAAAAATATTGAATGCTACGTTACATAATCATTACATTCAATACAAATTCTCTAACGTATTCCATATTTAATGTCTATTAAATGTCGTATTTGTACTCTTTTCTATTGTCAGGTTCATTCCTTTTGATTCTCGGACATAGATGACTTAGATAGGTACGGGCGCTAAGTTATTTGAATAACTGTCTGTGCCTCTTCCTCTGCCATTTGCTCGTATCTGTTGCAACTCGTGCCTCTTGGCTAGTTGTAATTCTTTGACTATTTGACCAGTCTACGTGTCTCGACACGTCACCTTTATATTGAAATACAATTTTTCCCAATACAATTATAAGATAAAAAACTATGAAATAAAGTTCTGAATCTAAATTGAGGAAAGAAATTATTAGGCATGAATTGATATTTATTCCAAAACATAAGATAATTTTATATATGATTGTTTAAAAGTTGAGAATATTGCAAAGATTTTAGTTGATTTGGCGGGTTGGGTTACAACCACTATTTAGCCTTCTTGACCTAGCCCATCTTGACCTAGGTCAATTTTGGGCAGGGTTGGACAATGACACATTAATGAGTCAACCCATTTTGACCAGCCCAAATATTGTCCAAACAGTCCATTTGCCACCTCTAGTTTACATGTTTCTTTAAGGAAGTGATAATGTTCTTTATTTTACTTTAAAATGTTTTTAATCAAGTTATACTATTAGTTTGTACCAAAGACAAAAAAATAAAAAAGACTGCCATATAGCGAGTTAAAACGATGGAAATTTCCCCATACATTTACGCACCCTTTCTGCGTTCATGACCCAATTTTTATTTTTTAACTAATTGGCCGTTCCCATGTAACATTCCTGTTTCATTTATATATGTTATTAAGCCGTCGTTACTATATGCATTATTTACACTATCAAATTAAAGAAGAAAAACATACTCCTATGATTATCTTGTAATTTCAATTGAATTTGACTTTTTAATACAATTTTATCAATGTCTAGAATATGAGTTAAATAAATGAAAATGTGCTAGAAAACAAGTTCAAGGGATGACCACTTCTTGTAGTGGTACGTATGGCTGTCCATACATTGGAAAAATAGAACAAATTATGTTAGTGATTGATGGGTTTTGATATTGAAACCCTACACTTTTCAAGGTGATGCATAATGAACATTACTAAAAGAATAGCTGGAGAAAAATAAGATTAATTTTAAGCATAGAGGTCATCTTGTTATCGCCAAATGAGGTAAGCATTTAGTAGTAATGCAGAGCTATTAATATGGAGCTTAAAGTCATCCATAATTTCCTCTATTGCTAGGGAGAAATTAAGAGCACCAATTACCTTATTAATTGTGATCCTTTTAATTTAGCCTTCCCTCTAAAAAAATTTCAACTCGCATTGGTTCTAAGAACTGTAATTCTTCCTCTTTAACATTAATTTTCTCTAACCTCTTGTTTTACTGACTTATCTCATGGCCGAAAATTGGACAAAACATGAACTTTCGGATATACATATAATAGGTAGTTTAGTATCTAATTATTGTCAGTAAAACAAAAATAAATTCTCAATGAATTCACCACAACTAATTAAACTTTTTTTTTTTATTATAGAAATTGATGCAATAATGATAATTTGTTAACGACAGCACTAATCTCTCCACATTTCTTTCTATTGTTGACACTTGACACTAAGAGGAAGCTCAGGAGGCTTATAGGTAGCCCACTTCCTTTCTGAGCCGTTGGATGGGTTCTAAGATCAACGGTTGTCGTTGCCCCCTCAGCTGCTCTATACAAGCCATAGTATTATAAGCTCATGACCCTATCTTCCTAAAACAAGAAGAAAATTAAAACACTTTCCTTTTATTCAAAGCAAATTTCTTTTGCTGAAAACATTCCTTTTTTCTTCATCCCTTTCCATGGAAAGTGGTAGTGTTTTTCGTCCCTATCAAAATTTACCAAAACCAAGACCTCCATTAACTGCCATAGATAGGTTCTTATTGAGTCATGGAATGTGCAAATGCAAGTAGTAGTAGTAGTAGTAGCCATGCAAATGGGATTTCTTGGCCAAAAAGTTTACCAGACCCAAGCTTTATTGAAGGGTTTTTCCTCAATGAACAAGAGAATGGCTTAATAGAAGACGCGAAAACAGTTCAAGAAAATAAAAAGGAGAGTTGGAAAAAGGAAACAGAAAGCAATTCAACAAAAAATTATTTGGTCAAGGATCAATGGACTGATGACGAAGACAGGTACTACACTTGTCCAAAAAAAAAAAAACATGAATTTTCTTTGTTACTTCCAGAGGTTCATTTTATTTTCATTCTTAGGATTAAATGAAGTGTTCTACATTTTTCTTTTAATTTGGATTATGAAGGAAACTGCTTAGGTTGGTAAAACAATTTGGAGAAGAAAATGGGCTCAGATTGCTGAGAAGATGGACGCTAGGGCAGGGAAACAGTGTCGAGAGAGATGGCATAATCATTTGCGTCCAGATATTAAGGTTTTCTTTTCCTAAAGTATAATTTTTGTTCTGATTATAGAACACTTCAGTTGTTGTTGTTGTTGTTGTTTGTTCTGATAGTTTTTCCTTGTCTTCTAAAGTGTTAAACTTTTTTCTTTTATTATTAGTCAAATACAGTAGTTCCCTAACTGCGTATTCATCAAGTAATTTTTAGTCTTCAACCAAATAAAAGTGTTAAATTTTAAATAGATACTTGCAAAGGTTATCTAAATTCGCTCTAGATTTTGGGTGATGCTTAATCATTCAGATTTCCACCATCCATTTTTATTTGATCCAGTAACCAATAATTTTCCAAATATTTTTAAGCCCCTTAATTTTTGATCTTTTTATTCGCTGAAAAAATTATTTTATTTTTGGTAATGAATGATCCCTCTATCAGAAAACATTATCTTATGTTTTTCCATGCAGTAGAATTAACCTATAGAACTTCAGATGTTTGAAGATTTTCTCTAATCTCCTCTTCTTCTTTTTTTTTTTTTTGGGTGGGGAATTAAAGCTTGGACCTAAAGTTTTTTGTGGGAGATGTCTTTTTCGATTTGTTTAATTAGCTTTTATGCTCTTACCTTTTTGGTCACAAGGATTTCCTCCAAAAAGGTATTTTTAGGGTTTGTTTTGTACTTATATTTATTTCATTAGCTTCTTACAATGCTTGACTGATTCAAATCCTCCATTTTCACGTGACAAGTGAAACTTTTCTTTGACAAAGCATCAAAATTTGTTATAAAAGTGAGTCCACTTCATTGAAAAAAGTAATTAACTATTAGATTTCTTGTAAATTATTAACATCTTTTTTAAATATATATTTCTTCATTCACAATTATCTTTTAATTTTAGAAAGATACATGGAGTGAAGAAGAAGAGTTGCTGTTAGTGGAAACACATAAGCAACTTGGAAACAAATGAGCAGAAATTGCTAAGAGAATTCCTGAAAGGACTGAAAATTCAATCAAGAACCATTGGAATGCCACGGAAAGAAGGATGAATTCAACGAGAAATAAGAAGAGAAAAAATAATCAACAAGATGGCGGCCAAAAAGAACGCTCCAATGTTCTCCAAGATTATATAAGAAGCGTGTACTTCACTGATGATTCCTTCCCAACCGCATCCTCATTCCACGGTGGCGGTGGCGGTGGCGGTGGTTCTGGTGGTGGCAGTTCCACCGCCACAACAGTCACACTGAGTTATAGTACAACCACAAATGCAACTCCACCATACTCTGATGATGATGGTCCATCTTTGATCACTCATCAAACATGTGATGATGAAGAAATGAACTTGATGCAAAATTTATTTGGAATGGAGAATTCACTCATACTATGTGATAATAAAGCTATTGATCAATATTCCATGGAGGCAAAAGAAACTCAAAATCTTTTTGACAACAACTCATCAATGATCTCTTCTGCATTCAATTCCTTTCCACTGGCTAAGGGTAACGTTGGGAGTTATAGTACAGAAAAGGTCACAGACAGCGTTGGGAATTACATGGCTGACTATAATACCAAAGAGGTTAATCAACTGTATCATTCTCAACATTATTATTGTCCTGACATTTACCTTTCCTACTTTCTTGATGGTTCGTCTTATATGATGAATCAAGCATCTTCAGGAGGAAACAATTGTTGGGAAATAAACCCCCTACCAAAATAATATTCACGGTAATAAAAGCGGAATAATAATGTAGCACCGAGATACGGTAATAAACAAGAATAAAAGAGTAATAATAACACCAAAATTTTTACGTGGAAAACCCTTCTGAATAAGGGAAAAAAACCACGATCCCGAGAGGAGTAACTGATATCACTATAGTAAGGATTTTACACTTTGTAGGCCCGAGTAAAATACTACAAAGACCACTACAACACTCAAAAGAAATAACCCTCTTTTGATATTTCACCTCACTACAATATCACTCACTCTCTATTTTCTTCACAGACTATTTTCTTATACCCTGTCTGTGAAACCTCACTCTTTCTTTCTAGCTCTCAGATATATTTTCTTCTAAGATTGTGATGATAAAAATTAGAGCCGAAGCTCTCATTTTATAGGCAAAATACAGCCTACCTCATTTGACAGCTTCATCTCTGCAGCGTGCCATTTTTGACAGAAAACAAAAATGTGGGCTGCTGTGGACCCCACAAATCTCCCCCTCCAATCCCATTCACCCGAAGGAGGTAACTTCACAGTTTCTAGTTTGAGTGTATGCGGACAAGTTCTTTGCATAGCTCAAACTTGTCTCAAGGTACCACTTTGGTCAGCATATCCGCAGGATTTTCGCTTGTGTGAATCTTTTTGACCTGTAAAGATTCGTTCGCCACCTGCTCACGAATCCAATGATATCTCACATTTATGTGTTTGGTCCTTGCATAGTACATAGAGTTCTTGCTAAGGTCTATTGCACTTTGACTGTCACAATAGACGAAATACTCCTTCTGATGCAATCCAAGCTCTTGAAGGAACTGTTTGGGCCATATCATCTCCTTGCCAGTTTCTGTAGCGGCAATGTACTCTGCTTCAGTTGTTGAAAGTGCAACACACTTTTGCAACTTAGACTGCCATGATATAGCTCCCCCTGAAAATGTAAACAAATATCCAGTAGTGGATTTTCTGTTGTCAATGTCACCTGCCATATCAGCATCTGTATAGCCTTTCACGATTGGATCAGATCCTCCAAAGCACAAACAATCTCCCGTGGTACCTCTCAGGTACCTGAGTATCCACTTGACTGCTTCCCAATGTTCTTTTCCAGGATTTTCAAGAAACCTGCTGACAACACCAACTGCGTGAGCAATATCAGGTCTAGTGCATACCATTGCATATATTAAGCTTCCGATTGCTGAAGAATAAGGAACTTTAGCCACGTTCCCTTTCTCCTCCACTGTTGTAGGACACATCTTCTTACTCAACTTTAGATGACCAGCAAGAGGTGTGCTGACTGGCTTAGCATTCTTCATGTTGAAGCATTCTAGTACACGTTCAATGTACTTCTCCTGAGATAGCCACAACTTTCTACTTGTTCTCTCTCGAACTATCTTCATCCCTAGAATTTGTTGTGCTGGGCCCAAGTCCTTCATATCAAATGACTTGGACAGATCTCCTTTCAACTTTGCTATCAACCCCTTGTCTTTTCCTACAATTAATATGTCATCCACATACAACAACAATATAATAAAGTTATTCTCAGAAAATCTTTTGAAGTATACACATGGATCAGAATAGGTCTTTAGATATGTTTCACTTTACATGAATGAGTCAAACTTCATGTACCACTGCCTTGGTGCCTGCTTCAATCCATAAAGACTCTTATTCAATTTGCACACCATGTGTTTCTTTCCAGCTACTTCAAATCCTTCTGGCTGCTCCATATAAATCTCCTCTTCCAAATCTCCATGAAGAAATGCAGTTTTCACATCCAATTGCTCCACTTCAAGATCTAGGCTAGCTGCTAAGCTCAAAATTGTTTGAATAGAAGTCATTTTGACAACAGGTGAGAAAAGTTCATCAAAATCAATACCTTTCCTTTGTTCGAAGCCTTTAACCACCAATCGAGCTTTGTATCTGACCAGCTTGCCATTTCCATCTTTCTTGAGTTTAAAGACCCATTTGCATTTGAGTGGTCTTTTACCCTTTGGAAGTTCAACTAGCTTGTATGTGCCATTTTTCTGTAGAGATTCCATCTCTTCTTGCATAGCTTTCATCCACTGGTTCTTTTCTGGATGGGACAACACCTCCTTAAGACTTTCTGGCTCCCCCTCATCACTGATGAGGACATACTCTGTGGAAGGGTACCTGCATGACTCTACCCTTGGACTCTCTGATATCCTCAGAGGTTGAGGTTGTTCTTCTTCCTGAGTGGGGTGCTCCACTTCCTCGATACCTTTATCAAGTTGCTCCCCCTGCTCAGCAACCTCGTCGGTCGTACTTTCTGTACTTGTGGGATTGTTAGAAGTAGAAGGAATAGTAACAAGGTTAGGAATTATACAATTCTTCGCCTTTTCTGACATATCAACAGTAGTTCCAACTTTACTTTCTCGGAGGACTACATCTCTACTTCTGATGACCTTCTTCTTTACAGGATCCCACAGTCTGTACCCGAACTCTTCATCTCCATATCCGATAAATATGCAGGGAACAGATTTATCATCTAGCTTTGTTCTCTGCTCTTTTGGTACATGTGCAAAAACTCTACAACCGAACACCTTCAGATACGAGTACTTTCAGATGCGAGTAGGACACCTCCTTGTTGGTCCAAACTCTCTCTGGGATTTCAAACGCCAACGGAACTGATGGATTCCTATTGATCAGGTAACAGGCTGTCTGAACTGCTTCACCCCAGAATGACTTAGGCAATTTAGCCATTCTGAGCATGCTTCTCACCTTCTCCACAATGGTGCGGTTCATCCTCTCGGCTACGCCATTGTGCTGTGGGGTTCCAGGAACTGTCTTTTCATGTCTGATCCCATGAGTTGAACAATACTCTTCAAATTCCCTTAAAGTGTACTCACCACCATTGTCACTTCGGAGACGCTTTAGCTTTCGACTCGTCTCCCTTTCAACTAGAGCATGAAACTTCTGGAAAACTTGAAACACCTGATCTTTGGTTTTCAAAATATAAACCCATAATTTTCGTAAAGCATCATCAATAAAAGTAACAAAATATTTGTTACCGCCCATTGATTCAATTTCCATTGGGCCGCAAACATCAGAATATACTAAATAAAGTATATTCAATTTTCTTTCAGACGATGTCTGAAATGAGACTCTATGTTGCTTACCAAATAAACAGTAGTCACAAGGTTTTACCGTTGTACCTTTGGCATAAGAAATGAGTGATTTCTTGGCAAGAATCTGCAATCCCTTCTCGCTCATATGACCCATTCTTTTGTGCCACAAATCTGCAGAAATCTCATCTTGTACTGCGTTCAATTCACCTTGGCATATTTCTGCATTTGTCCTGTACAACGTGCCACGAGCAACTCCCTTTGAAATCACCAATGATCCCTTAGTGAGTCTCCACTTTTGATTCGCAAAATAGTTCTCGTATCCATCTCGGTCTAAAG
The DNA here is from genome assembly GCF_000715075.1 of Nicotiana tabacum. Taxonomy (NCBI): domain Eukaryota; kingdom Viridiplantae; phylum Streptophyta; class Magnoliopsida; order Solanales; family Solanaceae; genus Nicotiana; species Nicotiana tabacum. Next base: position 111,413,062 of record NC_134087.1, read on the forward strand.
CAATTCCCGAGATCAAGTTCATCCGCAAATCAGGTACATGCCGCACATCCTTTAGAACCAATGTGCATCCGACATTTGTCTTGATACAAATGTCACCAATCCCGCAATCTTTGAGTAACTTGTGTTACCCATTCTCACTGTGCCGAAATCACCTGCTACATATCTGCAAAAAAGATCTCTTACCGGTGTGTCATGGTAAGATGCCACTATGTCAACCATCCATTCCGACTCTGGACCTGACAGGTGCATGCATTCCTCTTCCTCATTTATAAAGAGGACAACATTATCATTATTTTGCACCATGGCGGCTGTGTTGTCGTCATTCTTCTGGCCACTGGTTTCACCTTTTCCCTTCCTTGGATTTGGGCAATCTCTTTTGAAGTGACCTGGTTGATCATAGTTGTAGCAATTTCTGGCTCTTGATTTAGATCGGTTCTTTGACTTTCCACGAGCTCCGGATCTACCATAGTTGTTCGAACTCCTTTGATAACTCCTGCCTCTACCTTCTGTGATGAGAGCCTGTCCTTGATTTTCAGGCTTCTTTCTCATCTTCTCATTGAGTAGAAGAGCCGATGTGACATCTTTCAACTCAATAGTAGTCTTACCGTGTAGGATGATTGTTGCCAAATTATCGAACGAAGATGGCAACGAGTTCAATAGCAAGATGGCTTTATCTTCTTCCTCGATTTTCACTCCGAGGTTGGCAAGCTGTGTGATTAGTCCATTAAACATATTTAAATGTGACAAAAAAATCGTACCTTCACTCATGTGTAGGGCGTATAACTGCTTCTTCAGGTACAATTTATTTGTCAGCATTTTGGACATGTATAGGCTTTCCAACCTTGTCCAAATTCCACGTGCAGTGTCTTCATCAAAGATGTTATTTACCACATCATCTGATAAGTGCAACCTGAATAAGGGAAAAAAACCACGATCCCGAGAGGAGTAACTGATATCACTATAGTAAGGATTTTACACTTTGTAGGCCCGAGTAAAATACTACAAAGACCACTACAACACTCAAAAGAAATAACCCTCTTTTGATATTTCACCTCACTACAATATCACTCACTCTCTATTTTCTTCACAGACTATTTTCTTATACCCTGTCTGTGAAACCTCACTCTTTCTTTCTAGCTCTCAGATATATTTTCTTCTGAGATTGTGATGATAAAAATGAGAGCCGAAGCTCTCATTTTATAGGCAGAATACAGCCTACCTCATTTGACAGCTTCATCTCTGCAGCGTGCCATTTTTGACAGAAAACAAAAATGTGGACTGCTACTATTACCAACTTTGACAAAAGTGAGGAAGGAAAAAAATTTCTTCCTTGAAATGTGGGTTGGACCCCACAACAATAAGGAGGAAGTTGATTTGATGGAGATGGTTTCATTCTCATTTACCTCAAGGAGCCTTTAACAATACCTTCTTTTGATCTTATTAATGCTACTCACGTTGTCTCTAGTTTAGTCCTTTAATTTAATTTGGTGACATGCATGTTTCAAGTGATACAAGATTTAGTCATTTTGTATAAATGAGATTTGCTAAAACGGTCTGGTGGGATGATACTGTTATCTTATCTACTGTATTTGTTTTTAAATCATGGATTATCATAATCTCTGGCCGGTATTTTTTGAAAATGTTTAATGGTTCTCGTCTTAGCCATTATTATGTACGTATTTCAACGTCCCAGGTGTTAGTTTTCAGGTGTTAGAGCTTTTATCCCTTTTTTTTCTTTTTTGTTTCTGTCTTTCTTTTATAATTGCCTGATTTTCGTTATCTCTTTAGATTCTCCTCAACAAAAGCTTTGTCGTTTTTTCAGTTGAAAGTGAAGGGACATAACTTAGAAGATTATAGGTTAGCTTCTCATCAGGCCAACACTTGGTATACTTCTATCTATGTTGTCGCCTGCATGTTTTTGAATTACTGAGGATTAATGCATTAAATGTGTTACTAACAATTGTTGTTGATACCTCTTCTCTTAACTAGAGGTCTCGAATTCGAGCTTTAGGTATGGAAAAACCTTTGGTAGGGAGCGCTTTTCCCGAACGGGGCCCTACGAGGTGCGAATCCGAATATAGTCAGGTTCCAACATGGGTACCGGACACCGCGGGTGGGAAACCAAAAAAACAATTGTTGATACATTTTATCCTTTTCTGATTCTTACATATGATGAGCTGTAATTAGTCGATTAATGGATTTAAAAGGGGGACGGAAAATTTTACAAACTATTTTTACAAATTACATACAAGTCTGTTGATTGTCAAATAGGCTTTTCTCTAACAATTAAGAAATATTCTCTTGGTCGAATTAAATCTCCCACCAGCTGTATTATTTTGTATCTGTCATAATTGGTTAAATTATATTAATATAAAAGTTTTTTCAACATGTGTATATATATATAATTTAAGTAATCATCTGAAGCACTAAATCGTGTTAAGATAGAAGTCAACTAATAAGAGTTGCTTGTTGAATGTTTCAGCTGTGGGAAAGTGTACCGTCAAGTCTCTATATAATAATATCGTTTGTTCCGATATCTTTTGAATACTACAGTAAAGTAATGTTACAGAAAACATATATTACAACATAATATGAAAAATTGGTTCCAAAAAAAACTTAACTGATATAGTAAAGTACTGTTATAAAATATAGCTACGGAGAAGTTTGACTATAATACATACTTTTTTTAGCAAAGAAATGTAATGCATCCCCAACAACTCATTTAAATTGCATTGTTTGTATATAAATCTTATATTACATTTGGTATATATAACTTAAATATTATGAAAATAGGAATCATGTTGAAAATTAACTAAGAGCCTATTTGGCCAAGCTTCTAGGAGACGGAAAGTTTTTTTTTTTTTTGTCACAAAAGTATTTTTTGGAAAATTTAAGATGTCTGGCCAATATGAAAAAACACTTTAATTTTGAGCAGCGGTAGAAGCAATTTTTCTGCTTTTGGGAGAAGCTACAAATTCTAGCTTCTTTCAAGAAGCAGAAGCAAAAAATTAATTTATTCAAAACAAAAATAACCTTACAACAAATTTATATTTTTCAAATAATCCCTTATTGATTTAATATTTTTCTTTTCCTTTTCATTTTCCTTTTTATTTCTACCATACCTTTCTTTATTTTTTAATCATATTTTTATTATCTTCTCCTATTCCTAAGAGTTGATTTTAAATTTATAATGAATGATGTATTATGACAAATTTAAATTATCATAACAATAAATAATACCAAACATTCAGTGTTATTGCTTTGGAATAATTATATTTTATATAGATTAAAATTTTTAATTTATATTTCTTACTTTATGTTTTATATTTAATTGAATTCTTTTATAATAAAATGTTTAACTTTATTTTTTTTTTTTAAAATAATACTAATTGCAAATTGAACATTTACCGTCCTTTTTTTATAATTTGATACTTAAAAGTATTATTTTAAAAGATTGACCAAACACAGTGAGCTTGCAAAAATCACTACTCAAACGAATTGGCCAAATACAAACTGCTATTTTGCAAAAGTATTTTCTCAAAAAATTCTTTTGAACAAAAAAACTTTTTAAAATGAGTAGTTTTTGGCAGTTTGACCAAATGACTTCTAAAAGTTGCTTGTTAAGTAGTCAATTATAAATCTTTTTTTTAAAAAAAAAAAAAATAGTATCTTGTTCAGCATTCAAACCACGCAACTCCATATTGTTTGACAAAATTCAAAAGATTTCACTTATGCTAACTGCTAAGTCATACTATATACTTAAGCAACATTCCACGGAGAAATGTTGCCTTTAATTTATACAATGTAATTGTTTTATCAACTGTTAATTTAAACTACAGATAATTATAGTAAACTGGAACAGGCAATCTCAAAAGGGTATAAATAAAATTCATTGATAATACAAAATCTTTTACCTGTCGATTCATATAGTAACTTAATTTATTTTTATTTTTTGTTTCATCCAGTTTCTGTTCTTTTACTCTTGTCCATATAATAGATAAAATAGGCCCAATTTACCGAATTGAAAATGGAACCCCCCCCCCCCCCCCCACCCACCCCAACCCACACACACACTCTCTCGAAAACAACAGAAGATTTGACCAAACAAACAAGCAATTAGAGATTTTCTTCATAAATTTCATCAACGTATCCTTGTTCTTACTTGCACCTTTACTTACAAAGTAAAGTTTATGAACGTTTTCTTGTATTGAATTATTGAATAGTGCACTTTCAGTAGTCATTGCTCCTACAATTTGCACCGATACTTTATGCAAGCAATATCAGTCTATCATCATAAATGGTTAATTGTAAGTTGCAAGTGTCATGAGCCGGAATTTCCACCCTCGGGATTGTGACCTAACATTTCACTTGTTAGGCAAGCCAATATTAGAACAACTTATTCATTTTTAACCGTTTAGATTAAATAAAGAGAAGAACTGAAATAACTGTAGAAATCCAAATTACAATGTGGAAGCTAAAACAACCAAACATTTGCTAAAATCTCTGAACCCAGTGTCATAAGTGCACGAGCTACCAGAATAGTACATACAAGAGTCTGAAATAAACATAAAGTTGTCCGAAGGAAAACACACAGCTAAATAAAAGGAAGGGGGACTCTAGGAGCTGCGGGCGCGGAGCAGCTGTACCTCAAGTCTCCGCCATGCTGATCAATCCGAGCACGCTAATAGCCGCTGCTGGACCGACTCCAAAATCTGCACAAGAAGTGCAGAGTGTAGTATGAGTACAACCGACCCCACGTACTCTATAAGTGCTAAGCCTAACCTCGACGAAGTAGTGACAAGGCTAAGGCAGATCACATACACTACAGCCTATACGCAGTATATAATAAGGAAGAAAAAGGAAATACGGAACAAAATAAGACAGTCAACGGAAGATAATAGCTACAGTCTCAAGAAATAAGCCAGTGACGATCAGAATTACCAATCCTTAGAGTTTCAAATGAAAATACCGGAAGTCAACACAGCTCAAGTAAATAGAAACACATAGGTTGTTGCGGCATGCAACCCGATCCCATCGTACAACACAGAATCCTCCCTTATTTTACCGTAATAACATCAAATATATATGTAACAATACTAGATAATATAAATATGTTACGGCGCACAACCCGATCCCACCATATATCAATATCAGTATCATAATTCACCCTTATTTCACCGTATCAATCCACCCTATTCCACATGTTGCGGTGTGCAACTCAATCCCACCGTATCAGTAAAAATTCACCCTTATTCCACCATATCAATTCATTCTTATTTCACCTATTGTGGCGTGTAGCCCGATCCCACCATATCGGTACTAAATACTTAAAGTGCACAGTCAAATCAATAATTCAAATTACGAGAACCTTTACTATCAGTAAATACCAAACTAAACCAAAGAGGAATCCTTGTACAACACATAAATTCATATAGGTAATACTACATAGCAAATCAAGTCCGGTAAATGACAATTAGAAGGTGCAAGTAAGTCAGCTAAAGCAAGTTGCAGTGAATCATGAAAATATGGAAGGATCTAACATTATTAATAGAAGAAAATATTGATTAACAGGTAGCAAATAAGCATGAGAAATATTTAGAGCATATAACATTTAAGACAAGGAAGGAGATAATTAAGGAAAAACGAAAAATTAGGGAAAAAGGTAATTCGGCAGCATATAAGCACTCGTCACCTTGCATATACGCCACAACACATGAAATTCACATAGAACATAATCCGAGGGTTCCTAATTCCCTCAGGTCAAGGTTAGACTCAACACTTACCCCACTCTGTAGTCAATTCAGAGCTCTACCGGGGCCTTTCCCCTATAATCTGCCTCCAAATCACTTGTATCTAGTCACGATTGACTCAATAATATCAAATATTGTTATAGGAATCAATTACAATGAATAAATTTAGAATTTTCAAACATTCCCCCCCAAAAGTCAAAAATCGACCCTGGGCCTACTTGGTCAAAACCCGAGATTCGGACCAAAATACGTTTACCCATTCACCCCCGAGCCTGATTATGTAATTTGTTTCGAAATCTGACCCCAATTTGAGGTCTAAATTCCAATTTTACAAAATTTCTAATTCTACCCAAACCCTCAATTTCTACCATGAAAATCCTAGATTTCAGGTGGAAATCTTATGAAATGTAATGCGTAATTGAAAGAAAGTAGGTTAGAATCACTACTTACCAACAAATTGGGGAAGAAAAGCTCTTGAGAAAATTGTCTCTAGGCTTTTCTAGTTTTGAAATTTTGAAAAAATGGGCAAAATCCCGTAATTGGGACTATTTCAATCACTGGCGTCAGGTGTTCATCGCGTTCGCATGAAACCTGACGCCTTCGCGAAGAGCAGAGCCTGTTTGCCTAACGTGATCGCAGGAGACTCCCCACGTTCGCGAATGTATAGCCCACCTAACCTTCGCATTTGCGAGACTGGACTCTCGTTCACATAGAGTCACCCCAGATTCCCTACCCCTACCTCAATACACTACGCGTTCGCGTAGAGCAGCCACCCCAGTGCTCCGCGTTTGCGACCGATGTCTTGCTTTCGCGTAGAAGAAAAACCCACCTAGCCCTATTCACTCTTCGCGATCGAGAGAGTACCTTCTCGATCGCGAAGAAGGAAAGCAGATGACAGCTGAACTGAGGAAAAACACAAGATTTTCTAAGGCTAAAACCTTCCGTAGCCTATCCGAAATTCACTCGAGCCCTCAAGGCTCCAAACCAATTACGCACATAAGTCTAAAAACCTCATACAAACTAGTTCGCGCGATCAAAACACCAAAATAGCGCCTAGAACTACGAATCAGACACCAAATCAAATGAAATTTTCATGAAAACTTTAAAACTTCTATTTTAACAACCGAACGTCCGAATCACATCAAACCAACTCCATTTCTCACCAAATTTGACAGACAAGTCATAAATACAATAATGGACATATAGAGGGCTTCAGAATCAAAATACAGACCCAGTATCAACAAAATCGCGCATCGATCAATTCCTAAAAATCATTAAACTTTTAAACTTTCAATATTTGATAAAAATTAATAGCTCGAGCTAGGGACTTCAGAATTCGATTCCGGATATACGCCCAGGTCTCAAATCACAATACAAACCCACTAGGACAGTCAAAATACGGATTCAGGTCTGTTTTCTTCAAATGTTGACCGAAGTCAACTTAAATAGATTTTAAGGCAAAAATTCTTATTTTTATCAGGTTTTAACATAAAAAGCCTTTTAGAAAAATACTCGGACTGCGTACGCAAATCGAGAAAGGCTTAAAGAGGCTATTGGAGGCTTCGAAATATAGAATTAGGTTCTAAAACTCTAGATGACCTATCAGGTCATCACATTCTCCACCTCTAAAACAACCTCTACTCCGCATGTCCGACTTGGACTCCCAAGTAGCTGCTTCAACCGGCTGGCCTCTCCACCGCACTCGAACTGAAGGATAACTCTTTGACCTTAACTGTCGAACCTGCGGGGCTAGAATAGCCACCGACTCCTCCTCATGTCAAATCCTTGTCCAACTGGACTGATATGAAATCTAGCACATGGGACGGATGTGATGACCCAAATGGTCATCTCATATTTTAAAACCCAATTCGGGATTCTGAGGCCTTCAAAATCCCATTTCCTCCTCGATTTGCTGCACAATCCGGGCATATTTCCGGAAAAGCCTTTATGTGAAAATTTGAGGAAAAGCTATGTTTTGCCTTTATATAAGTTGACGTCGGTCAATATTTTGAGTAAACATACCTGGACCCATATTTTGATGGTCCTGGAGGGTTCGTAGTAAAATATAGAACTTGAGCGTATGCCTGAAATCGAATTCCGAGGTCCCTAACCCGAGGAATGAATTTTTGAAAGAAATTGATAAGACTGAAAATGCTATAATTTAAATGATTTAATCTTTTTGGTATCGGGCCCGTATTTTGGTTTCGGAGCCCGGTACATGTCCATTATGATATTTAAACCTTATTTGTAAAATTTGGTGAAAAACGAAAGTGATTTGATGTGATTCGGGCCCGCAGTTGTGAAAATTGAAAGTTTAAGTGTTCTTGAGGATTTCTGTCACGACCCCAAATACCCGATCGTGATGGCGCCTATCACAGTACTAGGCAAGCCAATCCGACATTTACCACATCGAGTTGTTTTTATAAAATTATTTTTCTAAATTCGATTAAGTCTCAATTCTTTCATATGTAATATATATATATATATATATATATATATATATATATGTGTGTGTGTGTGTGTGTGTGTGTGTGTGTGTGTGTGTGTGTGTGTGTATGTGTATGTGTGTGTGCCAACTTGTCACGACCCCAAATACCCGGTCGTGATGGCGCCTATCACAGTACTAGGCAAGCCAATCTAACATTTACCACATCGAGTTCTTTTTATAATATATATATTTCCAAATATAATTTCTTATAATGTTTTGTAGTATATATATATATATATATATATATATATATATATATATATCAACAGAAATATGCGGAAACCAGTACGAAAATACAATCACACAGCCCGAATCTGGTGTCACTAGTCATGAGCCTCTAAGTACACTGAATAATATCTCAATAATACATAATATATATATATATATATATATATATATATATATATATATATATATATATATATATATATAGAAATATGAGAAAACCAGTACGAAAATATAATCACACAGCCCGAATCTGGTGTCACTAGTCATGAGCCTCTAAGTACAACCCAACACTATCTGAATAATACATAATAAGTCTAAAAAATACAAAGTACTAAGATAGGAAGGAGGAAGGCAAGGCTGCGAACATCGTGCAGCTACCTTGCGAATTCCGGATAACACTATGAGAGTGCTGTAAACTCTCACTCTGATGCTCGGGCATCTGAATCTGCACACAAGGTGTAGGGAGTAATGTAATCATGCCAACTCAGTAAGTAACTAAAGTAAATAAAGTCTAAGTGCAGTGACGAGCATTTAAAATCACATAAGAAATCTCAACAGAAATATCAAGTCAAAATCTGCAGCTCAATAGCCAGTTATCTCGTAAAACTCCAGTTTCAGTTAGAAATCTTTTGAAAGCATTTATTCAACATTTTCAACAGAGGCTCAGTATAAGAGAAAAGTGAAAATAGAGGAAATGTCATAAACAAGCCCCTCGGGCAAGGTATCACTCATAAGTATAGCCTCTCAGGCAAGCCTCTCAGTCACTCGTGACTCAGCTCTCGCCAATCAGTACTCACTCTCAGCACTCCGGCTCAATAGATATCTCATAATAATAATAATAATAATAATAATAATAATAATAATAACCGCTACGGCATGCACTCGATCCATAGTTTATAGTCGACTACGCTCACTTGGGGTGTGCAGACTCCGGAGGGGCTCCTACAGCCCAAGCGTCATATTGCTAAGGTGCGCAGCCCGATCCAATATATATTTCTGTGGCGTGCAACCCGATCCATATGTATATCGCTACAACGTGCAACCCAATCCATATATATAATATCGTTGCGGTGTGCAGCCCGATCCATAACATATATACATAATCCTCACCATTAGGTCCTCAACCTCTCTAAGTCATGAACCTCACGGTCACTCGAAATCAGGGAAACACAGCCCAAACAGTTTTCATGTATTAAGAAGTAGAGTGATGAAACCGGATTTAAATAATAAACAGGTAAAACACGACTGAGGAAATGCTTTCAAATCAAAAAAAGTGAGGAAGTAGTAAAAATACCCCTAAGGGTCTAAATAGGTCGGTGCAAAGGCCCCAAACATGGCATTCAGCCCAAGTTAACAAACCAATTTCTAAAACACATGGATATCATATACGATATACCAAAATATGCAACTATACAGTCGCCACGGGACTGACCAAGTCACAATCCCTACGGGTGCACGCCCACACGCCCATTATCTAGCATGTGTGTCACCTCATTTATCAAAACATTACGAAATTCCGGGGTTTCATACACTCAGGTCTAGATTGACAATGGTTACTTACCTTAAACCGGATGAAATACTACTTCGCGATGTCTTGCCTCTCGACTCGGACTCAACTCGCGTCGAATCTATCCAAAATCGGAATCATAACGTCAATATATGCTAAGGGAACTAAGCCCATGCGAAGATAAACAAATTATATCAAAAATCCCAAAATTGGTCCAACCCGACCCCCGGGCCCATGTCTCTAAATTCGATAAAAATCACGCCAATAGAATCCTTATCTTCCCACGAGTCCATACATACCAAAAACATCAAAATCCGACCACAAACAACCCCTCAAATCCCTAAATCAAGGTCTCCAATTTCAAACCCTAAACCTCCAGTTTTTAACCACTAACTTCGACAAATTCCATGTCTAATTAGTAAAATATCACCATAGAACAAGTTTTAGTTCCAAGAATCTTACCTCCACGTAGTTCCCTTGAATTCTCTCTTCAAAATCTCCCAAAAAGCTTTAACCCCGGATAAAAAATGGTAGAAAACAACACAAATTTTGCGAAGGGGAACCTATATACTTTCTAACCCAGGGATTGCACATCTGCGATCCTTCTCACGCTTCTGCGGTCTACCCAACCGCATCTGTGGTTTCCACTTAAAGTCTCGGGACTGCACTTGCGGTCTCGCAGGTGCGTTCAACTTTCTGCCCCTGCAACTTCTGGTCTTCTAGCTCATGGCCGCATCTGCGGCTGCTCCAACGCTTCTGCGATCTCGCACCTGCAGTCCCCAATCAGCAGGTGCGGTTATGACAGGAACTCAGTAGCTTCAGCTACACACTCTAACTTCCAACTTTCCGATAACCATCCAAAATCATCCCGAGGCCCCCGGGACCTCAACCAAAAGTATGAAAAAGTCATATACCACTATTCAAACTTATAACAATCTTCGGAACAATTAAAAAAACATCGAATCATCAAAACACCCTCGGATTCAATCTTAAGGTTTGCAAAACTTCCGCATCCCGCAAATAATCAAAAAGTTTATCAAACCTCATACGAATGACCTGAAATTTTGCACAAACGTCACAAATGACACAACGGACCTATTACCACTTCCGAAATTCCATTCCGACCCCGATATCAAAATTTTCACAACCAACCGGAAGACGTCAAAATTCCAATTTCGCCAATTCAAGCCTAAATCTACCACGGACCTCCAAAATACATTCCGATCATGCTCCTAAGTCCCAAATCACCCCACGAAGCTATCCGAATCATAAAAACCAAATTCCGAGATCGTTTCCACAAAAGTCAACTTCCGGTTGACTTTTCCAACTGAATAGCCAACTTAAGAGGCTAAGGGAGTGTTTGGTATAACAAAAAATATTTTCCATGGAAAATTTTTCTTGGAAAACAAGTAGTAATCTTATTCATTTTTTTTGTTTGGTACGCAAATTAAGAAAAATGACTCTCAAGAGTATTCATAAATAATTTAGATATAATAAACATGAATCCATAAACTTTCAAACCAATAACCTTCCGAACCCACAAATTTCATAAACTTTCGAGCCGCTAATCTTTCGAAACCGCGAAATTTCGAACCCGTAAACTTCCAAACACATAACCTTCGAATTCATAACTTTGAAACTTGTAAAATTTTGAACCTTTAAACCGATAAATAAAAAAAATAAAACTGAAAACTATATTTAAAAAAAATTGGGGGGGGGGGGGGGTGAGGGGGCAGAAAAACGGAAAAAATAGAAATTACAATTTTTTTTTGTGCGGGGTGGGGGTACGGTGTGGGTGGTGCAGCAAAATAAAAAAACAGAAATTTGAAATTGCAAAAATAAAAAATAAGGTAAAAAAATATTTTTTTTGCGAGGGGGGTGTGCGGGGGGTGGGGTGGAGGAGGTAGTAGGGTGGGTGGTAATGGATAAACTGAAATTTAAAAAAAAAAAACCTTTTTTGGAGAGAGGGTTGGGGTGGGTTGGTGAGGATGGGGTGGGTTGGTGAGGGTGGGGAAGGCTGAGAAGGAGTTTTGGAAAATATTTTCCCTTCTCTTAATAAGGAAAATATTTTCCTCCAATTGGAGAAAAATGAGTTCATAAAGGAAAATGTTTTCCAAAACATTTAAACCAACCAAACATGGGAAAATTGGAAAATATTTTCCAGAAAATGTTTTCCTTCATACCAAACATACCCTAAGTGTCTCATAACACTCCAAAACTACTCCAAACCCGAACCAACCGACACAATACGATGAAATGAAGCTGAACAACACATAAAAGAGAAGAAATGGGGAAAACAAAGCGGTAACTCATAAAACGACCGGAAACATACCTAAAGCCTCAAATAGGTGAGAATATCTGCTCCGCATCTCCCGCTCGGTCTCCCAGGTAGCCTCCCCCACGGGTCGACCTCTCCACTGCACTTTCACTGAAGCTATATCTTTTGACCTCAACTTTGAACCTAACGCTCCAAAATAGCCACCGGCTCCACATCATAAGTCAAATCTCCTTCTAACTAGACCGTGCTGAAGTCCAAAACATGAGACGGATCGCCAATATACTTTCGGAGCATAGAAACATGAAATACCGTATGCACACTCAACAAGCTGGGTGGCAACGCAAGCTTATAAGCCACCTCCCAAATCCTCCGAAGCACCTTAAAAGGCCCAATGAACCGAGGACCCAATTTATCCTTCTTCCCAAATCTCATAACATCCTTCATGGGCGAAACCTTCAGCAGAACCTTCTCCCCAACCATGTAAGACACATCACAGACCTTCCTATTAGCATAACTCTTATGTCTCGACTGCGTTGTACGAAGCCGCTCCTGAACCACCTTCACCTTATCCAAAGCATCTTGCACCAAGTCTGTACCCAAAAGCCTAGCCTCACCCGGCTCAAACCAATCAACTGGAGATCTACACCATCTCCCAAATAAAACCTCATATGGAGCCATCTGAATACTTGATTGATGTTGATACCCTATTTTTCCCTATATATTTTCAAAATAGCATATGTGTGCATATATGAGCACCCCAAAAGATTTTGGCATTTTTAATAATTTTTAAGACCAATTTATGCCCTATTGTGCACTATAAAATCCATTATTTATTCCCAAAACTTTCCATTTTGGTGAATAATTTATTTCACTCTCACATTTACATCAAAATATAATTTACATGATTTTTTAATAATTTTACAAGTCCATTTGGTATTTTTAAACTAAAATTGCATGAAATTGCAATTTTAGCCTACTTCTAGATTTAATAGCAATTTTTATTACAAAATCTATCCTAATATTTTTAAATTAATACCTATATATTTTTTATCAACCCAATATTTTTAATTTTATTTTTAACATCTTTTACTATTTTTATAAATTCAAAAGGGAAAAATGGCTATTTCAATTTTAGCCTCTTTTTGATTTCAATTACAGCCTAATTCTAACCCCCCAATTCCCAACCCAATTTCATTTCTACCCGACCCAGACCCAATTAAACAAACCCGCCTGGATCCCATTTTAAAATCGTGGCCGTTGATTGTTTTAATCAACGGCCCCCGTTTGCCCTTTCCTTTTTTAACCTAACGACCCCCCAATCCCCTCTCATTCACCCACTCGTCTCTATCTGTCTATCTCTCACTCTCTCTAGAACCTTCCACCTCCTCGCCTCTCCGATGAGCTCCCTTCACCTTCTCCGGCCATCTCCGGCTCATCTCCGGCGTGTCTTAGCCTTATGAGTCCATCTCGACTCGGACCAGCCCCTTTTCCAAGCCTTTCTCATTTTCTAGGGTTTCTCTGAAACCCTATGCCATTTTGAGGTTTTCTTGTTTTTCTCTAGATCTACTTTAGATCCGTGCTATTTCTGAGGGTTTTAAAGTATTTCTTACATCATTTCAAGTTTTTGATTTCAAAACTGTTCGTCTTCTCGAACCTAGGGTTTCCTTGATTTTTACTTGTTCTACTGTGATTTCTTACCGTATTTTGCTTTGCTGTAACTCCTAAGTGTTTTCACTATGGTTTCTATGTATTTTTCTTTTACTGTATTTCCTCCTAGGGTTTGCTAGTGATTTTCTTTACTGTGTTTTCTTTCATTATGATTCCATGAAATGTTTATGTTCCTTGGATTTTCTGAGTTTACTTTGCCTGATTTTCTACGCTTTCGTCTTTACATTTAATCTATGGAGGAAACCCTAGATTTTGGGGGTTTTCAAAACACTTGTGTGCGATTGTTTTGCTTCCTGTGTCTAAACTAGTTTGATTTCAAAAACCCTAATTTCTAAGTTCGTCTCATGTTCTCTGATTCTTGTTAAGCTTTGTAAGACCTTCTGATTTCTCTCATGCTATCTGACACTCTCTTCTAGCTTTGTTCTTCTACTCTTGATTGCGTGACCACTCTGTTTGTTTAATTCCAGCCTCGCATGTTTAAAGCTATGCACTCTTTATAGTCAGATCTTTTCCTCTCGAAATAACCCTAATTTTGGGGATTGATTTCAGACTACCATTATGTGAGCTTGTTTGATTCTTTCTTTGTCTAATTTGGACCTTTTTCTGACTTGGTTCATTATTGATTTCGAATCCTTGATTCCTTGATTTACTATGTACTAGTTGATTTACTTCTTACCTTATTTACCTAACCGTGTATTTTTAAACTTCCCTTATATATTTACCCTTCATTGCCCAATGTGTTACTTGATTTTCTTTCCTTAAATAAAACTCTGCCCTTTTACCATTCAAATTTGGACTCCTTAATTAAAGGAATCCCCTTCTCCTGATTGATTCTAATTGATACTGAATTATTCTTTGCCTTGCTTACTTGCCTGGTTTTTAAACTATAAATACCCTGCTCTTTTTCTTTAAACACACGAACAATAGAGTTCAAAAATACACACACACACTAAAAGCTCTCTTCTCTTTACCACTATTAGTACTACTACTGTGTCTAGTCGGCTGAAAGCCAAGGCTAGACTATAGAATCTTGCTTGCTTTTCTCAAGTGTTTGCTGAGGCTTAAGTGGACTCTCTGGCTGTTTTCTTGCTTTGTTTGTTCTGCTGTTTGAAAGTTGCAACTGGTATGTCTCCATAAGTTAAATAACATTCTCCAAAACTATGTGTTTACTTCTCCCTTTCACATGTCCCTCACTATATATTTGTATTGTGCTTTCCTGCATTCTGTAGCTATACTTTAGTCTGTTATGTTCTTTCTTCATGTTTCTGCACCTTTAAGTTCTGTTATGCTTCCTTGTCCTTCCTTGATGTTTTTCTATACATGCTTTCCATTTGAACCCTTTCCCTTTGACCCCTTATGTGTGAGTACTGTTCTAGGTTAGGGTAGCATCCCATTGCTATCCATGACCTGGGACCAGGTTCTTTTGCACCTTACTCAAATCAGTCCCATTCCCTTCTTCACCCTTTATGTGCTGAGCCTTGACTAGAGTCTGGTAGTGTCCTAATCACCATCCAGGCTCAAGTCTGACTTTAAAAGGTCTGCTCTTTATTTGTTTGGATCAAGTAAAGGGTCAGGGATGTGCCAGCCTATACTCATGGCTGGGTATGACCACCCTTTGCTCTAATTCCCTCAACTCCCCTCACTTTACACTTACTCCTAGTTCCTTAAGTTCTGCCCCCTTTGGTAAGCCATGCTTTGGGACCCTTGAGCTCCCTCTGAACTTGGATGCCTGAGGGATGGCATTTCCACACTGCACTACTCTGTTGCTATTATAATTACTCAGAGTGTTAAGCATTGCCTGGAGTGCTTAAGACTCCTTGGAACTTTGAAAACATTCTGAGTAAGGAGAAGGCCTTGGAACTGGAATCTGGATTTGGTGAAACACATGTTGTTGGGCATTAAGATTGAATTAGGCTGCTCAGATTTAGCTGTTAGTTTTTAATGTATTTATTTTCTTTCTTTTGGTCTGTAATAATTTGTATAAAGGATTTGGGGAATGTAGTAAAAGGGTGTGGGAGGGGTTTTACATTCTTGCATCAGTAGGGGTAGAAACCATGCTTTAGGATTGTAATTTTTTAGAAATCCTACCTATAGGGCTGTTCAATATTTCTGGTTCCACATCACCTAGAGACCATGCCTATAGGGTTAATGCTTCATTGTGTTACAAATCACATAGAAATCATGCCTATAGGACTTAACGTTCATGTAATCAATGCATATAGAAATCATGCCTATAAGGAATGCATATGCATTAGGCAAACTGTAGGGTTAATTAACCCAAGCATCTTTTACAAGTTCAATAACAGGTTTTAGAAAATCAAAGTAGATATCATACCTATAGGATCAACATCAAACTCGTCTGATTCGCTTAAAGTAATAATAATCTATTAACTGGTCCTTAACGTCTTAATACAACAACGATTTCATAAGTCTTAATTCTTTGACAAAAACTCTCTTGACTCAGTATGCTTTTAAATCCCTCAAATCGACACCTTTTTCTGAAACAGTTTCTTTCTAAACATTCTATCTAAATGTTTTACTCAGACCCTGAAATTGTCTTTTAAAACAGTTGCAACTTACCCTTTTCCTTAGATATTTCTATCTCTGAAACTCTTTCACAACCATTTATGTGTTTTATTTTTACTGCAGTCCATACTTTCTTTTCAAAACTCCTCTGCATTGGACTACTTTTTCCTGAAACCAGTACCTTTTAAATCACTCTCTTGAAGTACCTTAATCTCTGACAGTCAGATCCGAGTTGCTTAATGTAGACTTTCTGTCTAAACGTATGTGTTGAACTAGTCCGCTCACCGCTTAATTTTTTAACTTAAGACCAAATCAGTATATGCTAAGACATGCTAAACTAAGTGTTTGTTTGGTTAAGGGGTTTACTTGAGCCTTACCTATTTGTTTTGTTCATCCTTATATTTGTTACTTGTTTTGTAGGTCGCAATTAGAATTTTAACCTTTGAACCCCATATATGCCTATATCCCTTTCCTTCCCCTTTAGTATTAGAAGTCCTGATACCCCGGGACTGATAGGTTGGGACGGGTAATAGCATGCAATAAATAACGATATCATTTCGCGCCTTAACACCTTAACGAGGTGGGAAGGGTAGATATGGATATGATAACCGATGCGCTAATATCACGTGCGACCCCTCTTCTGAGGAGTGATCGCTGGGTATTACATTGAAGTGATCCATATTAATTATAAACTTAGGACTCCTCTCCCTTTACTTGCTTTTATCTCTTCTTGTAAAACTGTTCAAATCTCTTTTTCATGAATTTTTGCCTTCTCTACTTATCTTTGAAAATTTTCAACTTGGTCGCAATCTTATGTGCGAATCCTTATTTGAGCCTTGATTGTTTACTTGTAAAGTCACAATTGCAACATGGCCGGGAACCACACTAGTGGATCTTGAGGGGTGCCTAACACCTTCCCCTAGGGATAATTTCTGGCCCATACCCTAATCTCTGGTCTCTTCATCTCAAACCCTTCTTAAAGTGTCCTAATGCACTATAATCATTAGGTGGCGACTCTTCAACTTCCAAACCCAATTCTCGAAAGGGAATAGAGTTGTCCTCCCAATGTCGTATACCCGATTTCTGACCCCACAGTTAGAGGAAAAGGGGGCGTCGACAGCATGGAGACTCTGCTAGGGATTTTATTTAGGCTTTTCCCATTGCATGTTGCTTGTAACTTTATTATCTCATTAATTGCTTTATTTACTGTCTTTTATTCTTTCACTACAAAACTGACTTGGCTCTTCATGTCTTTTCTTTCCTTTAGTTGCTTTCCTTTACTACTTTATTTCAATGTTGTTGTAATTACTGCAATTATTGTAATCATTTATCTTATGAACATGAAAATACATGTCAATTTGTTTCATTCTTGTAAACTGCATCTTCAACATCATATTCCACTCGTGCCAAACAAACACCATAGCAATGCTTATAATGAGTGGTTGCGCTCTTCCAATATTATCACCCTTTAAATTCGGCAAAGGCGTATTTGCGGTAAAACCAGTCGATTAGCGATGCACTCGATGGTTCCGTGCCTTTCCCTCTTGAGTTGTCCGCTCAAGGGTACCTGTCTAACACCCCAATAGAAACCTTACTCTGTCTAACTGTGCATGCATCATGGTCAAACATAGCCGAGTCAGTCATGTTGTCCACATAATGACTCATTAAGATAGCCTTGTCCAAAGTCCATCGGGTTTCCCTTAAACCCAAACGGACACCTGCATGTTCTGTGCATTTATTTGGAGAACTAAATGCTTTTTATACTGATTATTGGTATTAAATAGTCGAGTCCGGTGGGGCTGAGGTCTTAACCCTTTTGTTTTGCAGAAAATGAATGACAAAGTTCCTGACTTCGGTATGGTAAACATGCCTTCACTCTTGCAGACTTGGTGGAGAAACCTCCCATCGAGCAACCAAATCAACGAGTGGAAAGAGAGAGTCACCAAGGCTAGTGAGAAGATAGAATACCTGGAGTACAACTTGCTGGAATTGGAAGGGAAAGTGAGGAAAAGAGTCATCGACTGTCAAAATGTTGAGGAAGGCAAAGGAGAACGTCTGGCGATAGCATTTTTATTGGAAAATATGCGCGAGCTGGAGAACTTGATCAACGAGAACATTCAACCTGAAGAAGGTCCTTCTGGGACCAAGTAGTTAGGAGTCTTTCTTTTCGCTTTTAATGTAATAAGGCCAATGGCCATTAGTGACGTTTTTACTTTCCGCTATTTTAGTGTCATTTTGGGATTCGTCTTATTTTTATCAATAAAATGAGGCACTTAGCATTATAAGTTCTCCAAGCTAATTTGTTGCTAGGCCTACCTTAGGCACAACGAGACACCCAAATTAGGACGCGATTTATATTCTTGCACAATGTGTTTATATATTGCAACATTTTCTTCTCATAACCTGCACTAACTTGTTACCTTTTGTTTTCCTTTATTTTTATTCCCCTCCCCAAAGGTTAGTTCGTGCATTCTGGAACCATCATCATACAGTAAGAGATCCAATGCTTAGTTCGCAATTGGTCAATCAGAACCACCAGGGCCCGGAAAGCTTCGGGGTAGCAAGGCTAAACAAAAGCACCATGCATCATATTTTACTTTTTACTAGCTGATTTTATTTCTGCATTGTCTTTAATTCTGAAAAGAGCTCTAATACTCAAAACAATTATGAATCTAATCGAAGTATTTCAGTTTATTATATATCTCGCTCTTATTATTTTCCTATCATTCACTTTATTTTACACAGCATTACTATTACTTGCCTTGATGATGAACCAATGATTGTGACTTGCAACGAGACAATGCAACAAACAGATACGGACTCCGAAGAGGATGATATACCAGAAGAGTTCGTTAGAGGAGTTGAGAATTTTGAAAATAGGCCTAAGTCTAATTTGGATGAAACTGAGGTCATTAATCTGGGAGATGCAGAGAATGTCAAAGAAATGCGTATCAGTGTTCACTTGTCACCATCAGAAAAGAAAGAGTACACGGAGTTCCTAAAGGAATATGAAGACATAGTCGCCTGGTCATATGATGATATGACTGGTCTCAGCACATCCATTGTAGCTCACAAACTGCCAACAGATCCAACATGCCCGCCGGTAAAACAGAAGCTCAGGAAATTCAAACCCGACATGAGTTTGAAAAAGAGGTTACCAAGCAAGTCAAAGCCAAGGTTCTTAGGGTAGTAGAGTATCCGACATGGTTATCCAACATCATGCCAGTGCCAAAAATGGATGGGAAAGTTAGAGTTTGTGTTCACTACCGGGGTCTTAATCGGGCCAGCCCCAAAGACGACTTCCCCTTGCCTAACATACACATTCTTATCGACAACTGCGCCAAGCATGAGTTGCAGTCTTTTGTTGATTGTTTCGCCGGGTATCATCAGATATGGATGGATGAGGAAGATACAGAGAAAACGACTTTCATCACGCCGTGGGGAATGTACTATTACAAAATGAGGCCATTCGGTTTGAAGAACGCTGGTTCCACCTACATGAGAGCCATGACTACCATCTTTCATGACATGATACACAAGGAGATCGAGGTATATGTGGATGACGTCATCATCAAATCCAAGAAAGCCAGGGATCACCTGGCAGATCTAAGAAAGTTCTTCAACAGACTGAGGAGGTACAATCTGAAACTGAATCCTACCAAGTGTGCATTCGGGGTTCCTACTGGAAAATTATTGGGTTTCATCGTGAGTCGTCAAGGAATAGAATTGGATCCATCAAAGGTCAAAGCTATCCAAGAATTGTCGCCGCCAAAGAACAAGAAGGACGTGATGAGTTTCCTGGGAAGACTCAACTATATCAGCCAGTTCATAGCTCAATCCACGGTCATTTGTGAACCTATCTTCAAAATGTTGAAGAAGGACGCTGCTACCAAATGAACTGATGACTGTCAGAAAGCTTTTGAAAGAATCAAGGAATACCTATCAACGCCGCCAGTCTTGGTTCCACCTGAGCCAGGAAGACCCCTATTGCTTTACCTTGCGGTATCAGATAGAGCATTCGGTTGTGTTTTAGGACAACATGATGAAACAGGGAGAAAGGAGCAAGCCATCTACTATCTCAGTAAGAAGTTCACACCGTACGAGGCCCGGTATTCTCTTTTAGAACGCACTTGTTGTGCTCTGACTTGGGTCGCACAGAAGTTGAGGCATTACTTATGTGCTTACACTACTTATCTCATATCCAGAATGGACCCTCTGAAGTATATCTTCCAGAAGCCCATGCCCACTGGCAAGCTTGCCAAGTGGCAGATCCTACTAAGTGAATTCGACATTATTTATGTAACCTAGAAAGCAATCAAAGGGCAAGCCTTGGCGGACCATCTCGCCGAGAATCCCATAGATGGAGAATACGAACCCCTAAAAATGTATTTTCCCGATGAAGAGGTATCTTTCATAGGAGAAGATATTGCAGAATCCTATGATGGTTGGAGGTTGTTTTTCGACGGAGCTGCAAATTTCAAAGGAGTTGGCATAAGAGCAGTCCTGGTATCAGAAACCGGCCAGCATTAGCCGGTATTCGTCATGCTCAGGTTCCCATGCACCAACAACATGGCTGAATATGAAGCCTGCATTCTAGGGATTAAACAGGCCATTGATATGAACATTTAGGAGTTACTAGTAATCGGAGACTCAGACGTACTCATACATCAGGTTCGAGAAGAATGGGCAACCAAGAATCCCAAGATACTCCCTTATCTGCATCACATACATGAATTGAGAAAGAGGTTCAGAAAGACGGAATTCCAGCATGTTCCCAGGGTACAGAATGAGTTCTCCGATGCACTTGCCACTTTGTCATCTATGATTCAGCATCCAAATACAAATTTCATTGACCCCATCCAGGTCAATATTCATGACCAACCAGCTTATTGTGCTTATGTTGAGGAAGAAGCCGACAGGAAACCATGGTTCCACGACATCAAAGAGTATTTGACCACAGGAGAATATCCAGAGCTTGCCAATGCTACCCAGAAACGCACACTTCGGAGACTATCCAATAATTTCTTTCACAGCAGAGGAATCCTGTACAGGAGGACTCCTGATTTGGGTTTACTAAGGTGTATCGATGCAAAGGAAGCAACCAAGTTATTGGAGAAAGTACATTCAGAGACCTGTGGAACGCACATGAATGGTTTTGTTTTAGCAAAGAAGATACTCCAAGCAGGATATTTCTGGATGACTATGGAAACAGACTGCATCCAGTATGTCCGAAAGTGCCATCGCTGTCAGATACATGTAGATATGATAAAAGTGCCTCCAAACGAGCTTAATGCAACAAGCTCACCATGGTCGTTCGCCGCTTGGGGAATGGATGTTATCGGTCCAATCGAGCCTACCGTGTCAAATAGGCACAGGTTCATCTTTGTAGCAATTGATTATTTTACTAAATGGGTTGAAGCAGCATCATACAAAGCAGTTACCAAGAAGGTGGTAGCAGATTTCGTCCGCGACCGTATTGTTTGTCGGTTCGGAATTCCAGAGTTAATCATCACTGACAACGGTTCCAATCTTAACAGCGACCTGATGAAAATAATGTGTGAGACTTTCAAGATCAGACACAAGAACTCTACGGCTTATAGACCGCAGATGAATGGAGCCGTAGAAGCGGCCAACAAAAACATCAAGAAGATACTAAGGAAGATGATCGAGAGGAACAAACAATGGCATGAGAAGTTGTCATTCGCCTTATTGGGTTATCGTACCACAGTCCGCACATCAACCGGGGCAACTCCCTACATGTTGGTTTATGGTACAGAGGCGGTCATTCCCGTTGAGGTAGAAATTCCATCATTAAGGATCATACAAGAAGCCGAGTTAGATGACACAGAATGGGTAAAAGGTCGCTACGAGCAATTAGCCCTCATAGATGGAAAGAGGGTGAATGCAATCTATCACGGTAAGTTATACCAGAACAGAATGTCCAGAGCCTTCAACAAGAGAGTTAAACCAAGGAAGTTTACACCAGGACAACTGGTGTTGAAGAAGATATTTCCACATTAAGATGAAGCCAAATGGAAATTCTCTCCCAATTGGCAGGGTCCATACATGGTTCACCGAGTCCTAACTGGAGGAGCCCTTATTCTTGCAGAAATGGACGGAGAAGTCTGGCCGAAGCCGATCAACTCAGACGTAGCAAAGAGATACTACATTTGATCGTATGCTTTTCTTTATGATGTAATTTGAACTACGCCTGACCTGATTCCCGTTTAAGAGGGGATACGTAGGCAGCCCTATGGGTTCGGTCACATTTTAATAAAAAATCTCTTTTCCCCGCTATTGGAACTAGGGCAGAATTTTGAGGAGGATCCTCAAAATTCCGAAGTCAGTTTGTCGGCTTTCGCATCAACATCAACCCAGTAAACTGGGGCAGAATTTTGAGGAGGACCCTCAAAATTCTAGAATCGATCCACTTTCAGTTATTCAGCACAGCCGTCAGCAGTGCCAGCCCAGTGAACTGGGGCAGAATTTTTGAGGAGGACCCTCAAAATTTCGGAGCAAGCAAGGTTGCCATGTCTTGAACCACGTTGCAGTTGTTGGTTCATCCAAAATAAAATCATTCTTTTTTTCAAAATATATATACTTACATTACATTTACTGAATCATGCATAAACATTATTTGCATCACCGTCGTTTAGCAATGCTATCCCAATGATACGTAACGTCAGGAGCCAAGGGATTCGAACTAACCTTCCCCCTCTACAGAACTCATGATTTTTCTTTGGATGCAGGAACTCAGATCGCAATGCAAAACGCATTCACTCTTCAAAGTCCAAACCCTCAAAACAATCACTACTATCTACACCCAACATTCCCCAGCAATCATGATATCGCAACCGCCTATCAGCTAAGAAAATTACTACTATTTGCTCATTTACATTCCTGCACTGCATAAGGCTACTTTCTGCCTTTCGAGACTAAGGTCTATCTCCATCTGCATTCTTGCATAAGGCTACTTATCTGCCTTTCGAGGTTAAGTTCTAGCTCCATCATGCATAAGGCTACTTATCTGCCTTTCGAGACTAAGCTCTGTCTCCATCTGCATTCTTGCATAAGGCTACTTATCTGCCTTTCGAGGTTAAGCTCTACCTCCATCCTACATAAGGCTACTTATCTGCCTTTCGAGACTAAGCTCTGTCTCCATCTGCATTTTGCATAAGGCTACTTTATCTGCCCTCCGAGGTTAAGCTCTACCTCCATCTGCATATCTTTGCATTGCATAAGGCTTCTATTCTGCCTTTCGAGACTAAGCTCTATCTCCATCTGCATTTTGCATAAGACTACTTTTCTACCTTTCGAGGTTAAGCTCTACCTCCATCATCACCTGTATAAGTCTACTTATCTGCCTTCCGAGACTAAGCTCTGTCTCCATTTGCATTTACTACATTGCATAAGGCTATCTTCTGTCTTCCGAGGTTAAGCTCTACCTCCATCCTGCATAAGGCTACCTATCTGCCTTCCGAGACTAAGCATTGTCTCCATCGCGCTTTGGCTGAAATATCGCCACTTTATTTTTTCGAACGGTTGAAATATCGCCACCTGCATTCAATCTCTCACTTCGGCTGAAATATCGCCACCTGCATTTAAATTCTCGCTTTGGCTGAAAGATCGCCACTCTTTGCATTCATTCGGCTGAAAGATTGCCACCTTCTCATGGGCTGAAAAATTGCCAACTTATTTAAAGGCGTCATAGTTCGGAGGCACCATCTGCATAGCCCAAGAACACCATTTCATGGCCTGCAAATCATTACTTTTATGCTCTTCATGGCCCAGGACATCATAGTCCGAGGACGTCATCCTAACCGTCCGAAGACAACATCCATGGTCCAACAGGAACTTGCATCATGTTTTAATTATGCACAATATACGCCGCTTTGCTCATTTGCAGGTACACCGGCTAGCAAACGGCCGTCTCAGTAGGAGCGATTCCGCTCCGGTCCTCCGCAGCCTATTCGACTCCAAACACCTTTTCAAATCTAATCATTTCATCCGTCTTTTCGAATCTCCATCGACATACTCCGTCAGTGGTTCCTGAACTATATATGGCCTGATTCCTGTAAAACCAGGGATATGTAGGCAACTCAAAAGCCAGGGATCGGTCAAAACTCTTTTCAATCATCGATCCGGCCAAAATTGGTCATCTTGTCTTTACCCGACAACTCTTTCATCCTCCTCGGGTAAAGAGGGGCAGCTGTTGATACCCAATTTTTCCCTATATATTTTCAAAATAGCATATGTGTGCATATATGAGCACCCCAAAAGATTTTGGCATTTTTAATAATTTTTAAGACCAATTTATGGCCTATTGTGCACTATAAAATCCATTAATTATTCCCAAAACTTGCCATTTTGGTGAATAATTTATTTCACTCTCACATTTACGTCAAAATATAATTTACATGATTTTTGCATAATTTTACAAGTCCATTTGGTATTTTTAAACTAAAATTGCATGAAATTGCAATTTTAGCCTACTTCTAGATTTAATAGCAATTTTTATTACAAAATCAATCCTAATATTTTTAAATTAATACCTACATATTGTTTATCAACCCAGTATTTTTAATTTGATTTTTAACATCTTTTACTATTTTTATAAATTCAAAAGGGAAAAATGGCTATTTCAATTTTAGCCTCTTTTTGATTTCAATTACAGCCTAATTCTAACCCCCCCAATTCCCAACCCAATTTAATTTCTACCCGACCCAGACCCAATTAAACGAACCCGCCCGGATCCCATTTTAAAATCGTGGCCGTTGATTGTTTTAATCAACGGCCCCGGTTTGCCCTTTCCTTTTTTAACCTAACGACCCCCAATCCCCTCTCATTCACCCACTCGTATCTATCTCTCTATCTCTCACTCTCTCTGGAACCTTCCACCTCCTTGCCTCTCCGATGAGCTCCCTTCACCTTCTCCGGCCATCTCCGGCTCATCTCCGGCGTGTCTTAGCCTTATGAGTCCATCTCGACTCGGACCATCCCCTTTTCCAGGCCTTTCTCATTTTCTAGGGTTTCTCTGAAACCCTATGCCATTTTGAGGTTTTCTTGTTTCTCTCTAGATCTACTTTAGATCCGTGCTATTTCTGAGGTTTTTAAAGTATTTCTTACATCATTTCAAGTTTTTGCTTTCAAAACTGTTCGTCTTCTCGAACCTAGGGTTTCTTTGATTTTTACTTGTTCTACTGTGATTTCTTACCGTATTTTGCTTTGCTGTAACTCCTAAGTGTTTTCACTATGGTTTCTATGTATTTTTCTTTTACTGTATTTCCTCCTAGGGTTTGCTAGTGATTTCCTTTACTGTGTTTTCTTTCATTATGATTCCATGAAATGTTTATGTTCCTTGGATTTTCTGAGTTTACTTTGCCTGATTTTCTACGCTTTCGTCTTTACATTTAATCTATGGAGGAAACCCTAGATTTTGGGGGTTTTCAAAACACTTGTGTGCGATTGTTTTGCTTCCTGTGTCTAAACTAGTTTGATTTCAAAAACCCTAATTTCTAAGTTCGTCTCATGTTCTCTAATTCTTGCTAAGCTTTGCAAGACCTTCTGATTTCTCTCATGCTATCTGACACTCTCTTCTAGCTATGTTCCTGTACTCTTGATTGCATGACCACTCTGTTTGTTTAATTCCAACCTCGCATGTTTAAAGCTATGCACTCTTTATAGTCAGACCTTTTCCTCTCGAAATAACCCTAATTTTGGGGATTGATTTCAGACTACCATTATGTGAGCTTGTTTGATTCTTTCTTTGTTTAATTTGGACCTTTTTCTGACTTGGTTCATTATTGATTTCGAATCCTTGATTCCTTGATTTACTATGTACTAGTTGATTTACTTCTTACCTTATTTACCTAACCGAGTATTTTTAAACTTCCCTTATGTATTTACCCTTCATTGCCCAATGTTTACTTGATTTTCTTTCCTTAAATAAAACTCTGCCCTTTTACCGTTCAAATTTGGACTCCTTAATTAAAGGAATCCCCTTCTCTTGATTGATTCTAATTGATACTGAATTATTCTTTGCCTTGCTTACTTGCCTGGTTTTTAAACTATAAATACCCTGCTCTTTTTTTTTAAACACACGAACAATAGAGTTCAAAAACACACACACACTAAAAACTCTCTTCTCTTTACCACTATTAGTATTACTGCTGTGTCTAGTCGGCTGAAAGCCAAGGCTAGACTATAGAATCTTGCTTGCTTTTCTCAAGTGTTTGCTGAGGCTTCAGTGGACTCTCTGGCTATTTTCTTGCTTTGTTTGTTCTGTTGTTTGAAAGTTGCAACTGGTATGTCTCCATAAGTTAAATAACATTCTCCAAAACTATGTGTTTACTTCTCCCTTTCACATGTCCCTCACTATATATTTGTATTGTGCTTTCCTGCATTCTGTAGCTATACTTTAGTCTGTTATGTTCTTTCTTCATGTTTCTGCACCTTTAAGTTCTGTTATGCTTCCTTGTCCTTCCTTGATGTTTTTCTATACATGCTTTCCATGTGAACCCTTTCCCTTTGACCCCTTATGTGTGAGTACTGTTCTAGGTTAGGGTAGCATCCCATTGCTATCCATGACCTGGGACCAGGTTCTCTTGCACCTTACTCAAATCAGTCCCATTCCCTTCTTCCCCCTTTATGTGCTGAGCCTTGACTAGAGTCTGGTAGTGTCCTAATCACCATCCAGGCTCAAGTCTGACTTTAAAAAGTCTGCTCTTTATTTGTTTGGATCAAGTAAAGGGTCAGGGATGTGCCAGCCTATACTCATGGCTGGGTATGACCACCCTTTGCTCTGATTCCCTCAACTCCCCTCACTTTACACTTACTCCTAGTTCCTTAAGTTCTGCCCCCTTTGGTAAGCCATGCTTTGGGACCCTTGAGCTCCCTCTGAACTTGGATGCCTGAGGGATGGCATTTCCACACTGCACTACTCTATTGCTATTATAATTACTCAGAGTGTTAAGCATTGCCTGGAGTTCTTAAGACTCCTTGGAACTTTGAAAACATTCTGAGTAAGGAGAAGGCCTTGGAACTGGAATCTGGATTTGGTGAAACACATGTTGTTGGGCATTAAGATTGAATTAGGCTGCTCGGATTTAGCTGTTAGTTTTTAATGTATTTATTTTCTTTCTTTTGGTCTGTAATAATTTGTATAAAGGATTTGGGGAATGTAGTAAAAGGGTGTGGGAGGGGTTTTACATTCTTGCATCAGTAGGGGTAGAAACCATGCTTTAGGATTGTAATTTTTTAGAAATCCTGCCTATAGGGCTGTTCAATATTTCTGGTTCCACATCACCTAGAGACCATGCCTATAGGGTTAACGCTTCATTGTGTTACAAATCACATAGAAATCATGCCTATAGGACTTAACGTTCATGTAATCAATGCATATAGAGATCATGCCTATAAGGAATGCATATGCATTAGGCAAACTGTAGGGTTAATTAACCCAATCATCTTTTACAAGTTCAATAACAGGTTTTAGAAAATCAAAATAGATATCATGCCTATAGGATCAGCATCAAACTCGTCTGATTCGCTTAAATTAATAATAATCTATTAACTGGTCCTTAACGTCTTAATACAGCAATGATTTCAGAAGTCTTAATTCTTTGACAAAAACTCTCTTGACTCAGTATGCTTTTAAATCCCTCAAATCGACACCTTTTTCTGAAACAGTTTCTTTCTAAACATTCTGTCTAAATGTTTTACTTAGACCCTGAAATTGTCTTTTAAAATAGTTGCAACTTACCCTTTTCCTTAGATATTTCTATCTCTGAAACTCTTTCACAACCATTTCTGTGTTTTATTTTTACTGCAGTCCATACTTTCTTTTCAAAACTCCTCTGCATTGGACTACCTTTTCCTGAAACCAGTACCTTTTAAATCGCTCGCTTGAAGTACCTTAATCTCTGACAGTCGGATCCGAGTTGCCTAATGTAGACTTTCTATCTAAACGTATGTGTTGAACTAGTCCGCTCGCCGCTTAATTTTTTAACTTAAGACCAAATCAGTATATGCTAAGATATGCTAAACTAAGTGTTTGTTTGGTTAAAGGGTTTACTTGAGCCTTACCTATTTGTTTTGTTCATCCTTATATTTGTTACTTGTTTTGTATGTCGCAATTAGAATTTTAACCTTTGAACCCCATATATGACTATATCCCTTTCCTTCCCCTTTAGGATTAGAAGTCCTGATACCCCGGGACTGATAGGTTGGGACGGGTAATAGCATGAAATAAATAACGATACCATTTCGCGCCTTAACACCTTAACGGGGTGGGAAGGGTAGATATGGATATGATGACCGATGCGCTAATATCACGTGCGACCCCTCTTCTGAGGAGTGATCGCTGGGTATTGCATTGAAGTGATCCATATTAATTATAAACTTAGGACTCCTCTCCCTTTACTTGCTTTCATCTCTTCTTGTAAAACTGTTCAAATCTCTTTTCATGAATTTCTGTCTTCTCTACTTATCTTTGAAAATTTTCAACTTGGTCGCAATCTTATGTGCGAATCCTTATTTGTGCCTTGATTGTTTACTTGTAAAGTCACAATTGCAACATGGCCAGGATCACTAGTGGATCTTGAGGGGTGCCTAACACCTTCCCCTCGGGATAATTTCTAGCCCTTACCCTAATCTCTGGTCTCTTCATCTCAAACCCTTCTTAAAGTGTCCTAATGCACTATAATCATTAGGTGGCGACTCTTAAACTTCTAAACCCAATTCTCGAAAGGGAATAGAGTTGTCCTCCCAATGTCGTATACCCGATTTCTGACCCCACGGTTAGAGGAAAAGGGGGCGTCGACAATTGATAACTGTTGTTGTAAGCAAACTTCGCGAGCGGTAGAAACTGATCCCATGACCCTCCAAAATTAATGACACAAGCGCGCAACATGTCCTCCAATATCTAAATAGTGCACTCGGACTGCCCGTCCATTTGAAGGTGAAAAGCTGTGCTTAACTCAACCTGAGTACCCAACTCTCGCTGCACAGCCCTCCAAAACTGTGAAGTAAACTGAGTACCCCTATCTGAAATGATGGAAACTGGAACACCACGCAAACGAACAATCTCTCGGATATAAATCTCTGCCAGCCGCTCTGAAGAATAGGTAGTATACACAGGAATAAAGTGCGCGGACTTGATCAACCAATCCTAAAGGTGTTAAACGGGCTGGGTCAGCCCGGTTTCAGGCCAGCCCAGATCGATTAAAACCAGAACCGGCCCGAACCGGTAGAAGGGGGCTGGGTTGGGCTGGGTTAAGAGTATATTGCGGGTTGCATCATTCACATTAAGTGTACCGGTTACCCGGACCGGTATAACTCGGTAGATGAATAGTGATTTGAAACCGGTTAACCGGCCCGGCCCAAACCGGTTTAACAGTAAAAAAAATTATTTTTTTTTAACTAGGCCCAGATCTGACCATTGGCAACGGTCCAATTTCAGAAAATGGCCGTTGCCCAACGAGTGAATTGCACAATTAGCCCAATTTTGTTTTTTTAAATTAAACCCCCTTTCAAAAACTATAAATACCCCCTCCCTCTTCCTCATTTCTTCACTCATCTCTCAATTCTCAATCTCAATTCTCAATCTCAATTCTCATATTCTCTCATTCTTCAATCTTCATTCTTCACCTATTAAAGTGCAATCAACTATTTGGCACTTTTTTTGGAATTTAATTTATCGTAGTATTTATTATTTGAAGTTTGAACAATTGAACTTCAAAATTGGAACAATTGACTTCTTCGTGATAACATTGGAGTTGTGAAATCATCAAATGCTCAATTTATTGCCGAATTCGGTGTACTCCCTCCAACTCTTTCTCTTATTTACTATTTTATTTGCATATTTATTTGTTTTGTTGCTAGTAGTTAAATTTTTACAATATGTTTAATGCTGCAAAAAGAGTTTGTAACAAGGTTACTAATCGGGGAATAAAAAAAGAGGTAGTACTTCAGGTTCAACATCTGGTAGTAATTTAAATACCTCTCCAAATATTCCTGACACATTACCTGATAATAATATAGATTATGAACAATTGCAGGAAGATTTTGGTATAGATGATAATGAATTAGAAATGGAAGATGAGATACCACTTACACCTAGTAGTGTTGGAGCTGCTAGCAGGGGTGGTGGTCGTGGTGCTAGTAGTAGACCACCTGTGGCCCCGACTAGTAATCGTAGAAAAAGAAGTAAGGTTTGGAAATTTTTTGAGGAAATAGAAGATACTGATAGAGTTAAATACAAACTTTGTAATGATACTTTTAAACATAAGACTGGGAGACAATTAGGGGGGACTGAGACATTTAGTAGACATATGAGAACTGAGCATCCTATAAAATGGGGATCTGATGGAGATGGAAATCAATCAACTCTAAACCCTACTACTGGAGGTCTTGTGAAATATGATAAAATGACGGATCGTGAGGAGTTAGCAAAAATGATTGCTTTGGGTGTTCTACCTTTTTCTTTTACTTCTTCATCATATCTTATTATGTATATTCAAAGGATTTACAATCCTTTATTTAAAGGTATCCCTAGAAGTACTTGTAGATCTGATATCTTTAGACTTCATGGACAATCATACGTTATTTGTTTAGCCACCTTTTTTGTAGAGTTTCTCTAACTTCTGATATTGACCATGCTGTTAATGAAAATGATTATTTGACAATTACATGTCATTGGATAGATGATACTACTTGTATACAAAAACGTATTATCGCTTTAAATATGATGAAGATTAGAGTCATACTGTTGCGTTTATAAGTAGTACTATTTGTGAAGTTGTTGAATTT
This sequence comes from Nicotiana tabacum, assembly GCF_000715075.1. NCBI lineage: Eukaryota > Viridiplantae > Streptophyta > Magnoliopsida > Solanales > Solanaceae > Nicotiana > Nicotiana tabacum. The sequence goes on from NC_134087.1 coordinate 111,444,315, forward strand.
TATAATCTCAAGAAAAAAATATTGTGTATGTCTTTGATAATGCTTCTAACAATAATGCCGCAATTTCAATATTAAAACTGCATTTGCAACCACCTCTTGATGAAAATTTTCATATTAGGTGTGCATGTCATGTTTATAATTTACTTGTTAAAAGTGACCTTGATTTATTTTCAACTGAGATTACTCATGTTAGAAGAGCAGTTGGTGTTATTCAAGGAAATAATAGACAATCTAGAATAAAGGAATTTAAGAATAAGTGTGTCCAGTATAACCTTAAACCTAGATTCATGCCAGCCGAAATTGTTACTAGATGGAATTATACATATATATTTTTAAAATGTTGCTACAAATATAGATTCCCAATAACTAAAGTTGCTAATGCGCATTGTACTGATCCAAACCGTATGTTAACAATTACTACTTGGGAGGTCATTAATGTTGTTAAATTTTTACATAAATTGTATACAACTACTGTTGAGTTTTCTGTAGCATATTACCCTACTGTTACTATGGCTTTAGTACATATAGCTGAAATTTCTTTTCTACTCTTTGAATTTAAGAAGAAAGAAAAATATAAGGATGTTGTTGAAAAAAATGCAAGCAAAATTCAAAAAATATTTCTTTCCAATTCCTCCGATTTACTTAATTGGTGTTTGGTTGGCACCAATTAATGAATGCTTTATATACTTATATGGAGATTGGACCAACTGAAACCCCAGATTTATATACTTGTATGAACAAGCTAAATAAATATTTACAACAATTATATAATTATTATGCAAATGTAATTGATGATGATGCTCTTAATGTACGCAATGTTAATCCCACTATGCACTGTACCACTTATGCTACTGTGGATGTTGAAGAAGGCCTTGATAGTTTTAATGTTTTTTCTACATTTTCTAACACTCAAACCAGTAGCAGGAACATTGATGAACTTCAATTCTACTTGCAGAAGCAAAAAGAGCCTCGCACAAAGGAATTTTCACCGTTGGGATGGTGGCATGAGAATGGAAAGCAATTTTCTGTTCTTTTCGCTAAGGCTCGGGACATGCTAAATGTGCCAATTTCAACTGTTGCATCAGAGAGTGCATTTAGCCAAGCAAGACAACAACTTGGAGACACCCGTCACTCATTGGGAAGCAATGCTTTGGAAGTTTTAGTATGTTTCAGAGATTGAATTAGATCGGAACAAAGAAATCAAGGACGTGAAGATGTTGATAGCCCAGAAGACGAGGAACTTGGAGATATTTTAACACATGGTAACACATCGGAATTTAACACTCCAGAAGAATGTCATTCAGTTCATATTGATTATGAAGAACTTACTAAGGTAATTCAAAACCTTTGAATTTACTCTTTTTTGGATAATTTACTTGTTGTTAAGTGTAAACCTTTCAATTTGTAAGTTTGAATTTTGAAATAAATGTAGCACTTGCAATTTATAAGTGCAATTTTTTTCCATCTTCCTTGTATTCTTTATATTAATACAAAGTATTAATATAACTTATAATAGTTATACAAAATACAAAAAAAATTAAAAAATATACTAAACCCGACCCGGCCCGACCCCCTTAACTCGTAACCCTTACGATTCAATTTTTACCTGAATGAACCCGAACCCATTAAACCCGGTAAACCCCAACCCGTAAACGGCCCGGACCATAACCGTACGGGTAAAACAATTCCTACCCAGCCCGGGCCGAACTACCAGTTAAACACCCTTAGCCGATCCACAATCACCCAAATAACATCGAACTTCTTCAAAGTCTGTGGGAGCCCAACTACAAAGTCCATGGTAATCCGATCCCACTTCTACTCTGGAATATCCATCTACTGAAGCAAGCCACCCGGTCTCTGATGTTCATATTTCACCTGCTGACAGTTGAGATACCGAGCTACAAATCCCACAATATCATTCTTCATTCTTCTCTACCAATAATGTTGTCTCAAATCCTGATACATCTTTGTGGCACCCGGATGAATGGAATACCACGAGCTATGGGCCTCCTCTAAGATCAAATCCCGAAGCCCATCCACATTGGGCACACATATCCGGCCCTGCATCCTCAATACCCCATCATAACCAATAGTCACATCTTGGCATCGTCATGCTGAACTCTGTCCTTAAGGACAAGCAAATGAGGATCATCATACTAGCGCTCTCTGATGCGATCAAATAAGGAAGATCGAGAAATAACAAAAGCCAATATCCGACTGGGCTCCGAAATATCCAACCTCACGAACCGATTGGCCAAGGCCTAAACATCAACTGCAAGAGGTCTCTCCCCAACAGGAATATACGCCAAACTCTCCATACTCACTGCCTTCCTACTCAAAGCGTCGGCCAATACATTGGCCTTCCCTGGATGGTACAAGATAATGATATCATAATCCTTTAGCAGCTCCAACCATCTCCGCTGCCTCAAGTTGAGATCCTTCTGTTTGAACAAGTGCTAGAGGCTACGATGATCAGTAAGCACCTCACAAGATACACTATAAAAATAATGCCTCCAAATCTTCAACGCGTGAACAATGGCAGCCAACTCTAGATCATGAACGGGGTAGTTCATCTTATGGGGCTTCAACTGACGAGAAACATAAGCAATAACTCTACCCTCATGCATCAAAACTCACCCAATACCAACTCTCGAAGCATCGCAATACACTATATATAAACCTGAAGCTAATGGCAAAACTAACAATGGAGTTGTGGTCAAGGCAGTCTTGAGCTTCTGAAAGCTCGCCTCATATTCATCCGACCACCTAAATAAAGTACCCTTTTGAGTCAATTTGGTCAAGGGTGATGCAATAGATGAAAATCCCTAAACGAACCGGCAGTAATAACCCACCAAACCAAGAAAGTTGTGAATCTCTATGGGTAAGGACGGTCTAGGCCAACTCTGAACCGCCTCTATCTTCTTCGGATCAACCTGAATACCCTCACTGGACACCACGTGCCCCAAGAAAGCCACTGAACTGAGCTAAAACTCCCGTTTGGAGAACTTTGCATAAAGCTTCTCCTCCCTCAATCTCTGCAACACAACTCTCAAATGCTCTACGTGCTCCTCCTAACTATGCGAGTATACCAGAATATCATCAATGAAAACAATCACAAACGAGTTGAGATAAGGCCGAAATACGCTGTACATCAAATGCATGAACGCTGCTGGGGCATTGGTCAGCCCAAAAGACATCACAAGGAACACATAATGACTATATTAGGTTCTGAAAGATGTCTTAAGAATATCCGAGTCTCTGATCTTCAACTAGTGATAACCTAAATGGAGATCAATCTTAGAGAACATTCTCGCTCCCTAAAGCTGGTCAAATAAATCATCGATACGAGGCAACAGATACTTGTTCTTGATTATAACTTTGTTCAACTGCTTGTAATCAATGCATATCCTCATCGTGCCATCCTTCTTCTTCACAAATAGATCAAGCGCACCCTATTGAGACACACTAGGCCGAATAAACCCCTTACCAAGGAGTTCCTGAAGCTGCTCCTTCAATTCTTTCAACTCTGCCGGTGCCATACGATACAGTGAAATGGAAATGGGTTGAGTGCCCGACACCAAATTAATACCAAAGTCAATATCCCTGTCCGGTGGCATGCCAGACAGGTCTACAGGAAACACATCGGGAAAATCCCTCACTACAGAAATAGAATCAATACTAGGAGTCTCTGCATTGACATCCCTCACAAAGGCTAAGTATGAAAGACAACCCTTCCCAACCATCCGCTGGGCCTTCAAGAACGAAATCACCCCACTAGGAACAAAATCAGTCGAACCTCGCCACTCAATCTGTGGAACATCCAGCATAGCCAACGTCACTGTCTTAGCATGACAATCCAATATAGCATGACACAGAGATAGTCAATCCATGCCCAATATCACATCAGAGTCCACCATACAAAGCAACAAAAGGTCCACTCGGGTCTCCAGACCCCCAATAGTCACCACACACGACCGATACATACGGTCCACAATAATAGTATTGCCCACCGGAGTAGATACACAAATAGATAAAACAAGAGACTCACGGGGCATATCCAGATAAAGAGCAAAATATGATGACACATATGAAAAAGTGGAACTAGGATCAAATAATATAGAGGCATTTTTGTGGCAGACCGAGACAATACCTGTAATCACAACATCTGAAGCAATAACATCTGTTCTGGCTAGGAGTGCATAGAAATGGGCCTGACCACCACCGGATCGACCTCCCCCTCTAGGGCAACCCCTAGTTGACTGACCCCCACCCCTAGCTGCCTGAGCGGGTGGTGAAGTGATTGGAGCTGAAGTCGAAGGCTAACTCCTCTGCTGCGATGGACCCTCAAGAAGACAAGGACATTGCCTGCTCATATGTCCAGACTCCCCATACTCGTAACAACTTCCTGGTGTGGGGAACGAGGACGGAAGGGAACCCCTATCACCGGAATGACCAGTAGAAGGACATGACATAGAAGAACTCTGAACCGATGGAGCACAGGATGAACTCTGGGCTGGTAGGGCACTGAGTGATGAATGACCCTGATGTGAGCTGTGAGAACCATGGCCCGATGATTCCCCACGATAAACTGGGCGAGCTGACTGGGCATGTCTGAATGGACGACCTCTACCATGCTGAAACTAACCTCTCGAAGGAGAACCACCAAAACTACTAGTTCCCCGAGGCCTCTTGGCCTCCCTCTCATCTCGTTCCTGGCGACGAACTGACTCAATCTCGTGAGCAATATCAATAACCTCCTCAAAGGTAGCACCTGACACCCTCTCCCTTGTCATGAGAATCCGAAGCTGATATGTGAGGCCATCAACGAACCTCCTGATCCTCTCTCTATTCGTAGGAACCAACCAAACAGCATGACGAGCTAACTCCGAGAACCTCATCTCGTACTGCGTCACAGTCATATCTCCCTGACGCAATGCTTGAACTGCCTGCACAGCTCCTCTCTACGAGATTGTGGCACATACTTCTCCAAAAAGAGAACAAAGAACTGCTGTCAGGTAAGGGGCACTACATCAACAGGCCTACGCCTCTCATATGCCTCCCACCAAGTAAAGGCAACTCCAGAAAACTGAAAAGTAGTAAATGCAACCCTAGTGGTCTCCAGAATACCCGTTGTTTGAAGAATCCTCTAACACTTGTCCAAGAAACCCTGGGCATCCTCGCCCTCTATAGCACTCAAAGTCGGAGGCTGAAGTCTACCAAACCTCTCCAATCGATGTTGCTCATCGTCAGGCATAACTGGTACCACATAATCCTAAGCTGATGCAACCGGCTTGGCTGGAGGTGCCCCCGGTGTCTGAAGTCCCTACACAACCTACTCAGGTGTGCAAGCAACGTGAATTTGAGTGCCTCCCTCGGCCTGAGAAGTAGTTGCGGCCGTAGTAACAGAGACCGCTTGAGCCAGGCCTATGTACACTGATAGAATCTGGGCTAGGGCCTCCTGAAGGCCTGTAATCACAATAGGCACAGCCGATGCCTAAGCTAGTACTGTTGGAGCGTCGGCAATTAGGACCGGATCTTGAATTGGGGCAGCTGGTGGCTTTGCAGGTGCTGCCCTAACTACTGTGCGGGCTACACCCCTGCCCCTACCACGACCTCGACTGTGACCTCGGCCTCTAATGGCCCCAACTAGTGGTACTAGTGGTCGTCCGTCCTGACCGGTAGCACGTATCCTCACCATTTGTGGGAGAATAGAATAACAAAAGTTTAGTACTAGAATCAACAGATTCGCACGAAAGGAATTTCAAGAATGTGAAGTTTTTCCTAAAGGTTCTACAGCCTCCCGAGGATAAGTACAGACGTCTCCGTACAAATCCGCGAGACTTTACTAAACCGGCTCATGACTCGTGAGACCTATGTAACCTAGGCTCTGATACCAACTTGTCACGACATCAAATACCCGGTCGTGATGGCACCTATCTTAGTACTAGGCAAGCCAATACAACATTTACTACATCGAGTTCTTTTTATAAAATCATTTTTCTAAAACCAATTAAGTCTCAATTCTTTTATATGTAATATATATATATATATCAATAGAAATATGCTGAAACCAGTACAAAAATACAATCACACAGCCCGAATCTGGTGTCACTAGTCATGAGCCTCTAAGTACACTGAATAATACATAATAAGTCTGAAAAACACAAAGTACTAAGATAGGAAGGAGGAAGGCAGGGCTGCGAACGCCGTGCAGCTACCTTACGATCTCCAGATAAGAATCTGAAAGTGCTGAAAGCGCTCACTCTGATGCTCGGGCACCAGGCACACAAGGTGTAGGGAGTACCATGAGTACGCCAACTCAGTAAGTAACTAAAGTAAATAAATTCTGAGTGCAGCGGCAAGCATTTAAAATCACATAAGAAATCTCAACAGAAATATCAAGTCAAAATCTGCAGTTCAATAGCCAGTTATCTCGTAAAACTCTAGTTTTAGTTAGAAATCTTTTGAAAACATTTATTCAACATTTTCAACAGAGGCTCAATATAAGAGAAGAGTGAAAACAAAGGAAATGTCATAAACAAGCCCCTCAGGCAAGGTATCACTCATAAGTATAGCCTCTCGGGAAAGCCTCTCAGTCACTCGTGACTCAGCTCTCGCCAATCAGTACTCACTCTCAGCACTCCGGCTCAATAGATATCTCATAATAATAATAATAATAATAATAATAATAATAATAATAATAATAATAATAATAATAATAATAATAATAATAACCGCTGCGGCGTGTAGCCCGATCCATAAATATATAGTCAACTGACTCACTAGGGGTGTACAGACTCCGGAGGGTCTCCTACAGCCCAAGTGTCATATTGTTGCAGCACGCAGCCCGATCCAATATATATTGTTGTGGCATAAAGACCGATCCATATGTATATCGCTGCGGCGTGCATCCCGATCCATATATATAATATCGTTGCGACGTGCAGCCCGATCAATACATATATACATAATCCACACCATTAGTTCCTCAACCTCTCTTAGTCATTAACCTCACTATCACTTGGGCATATCAGTGAAAATCTGGGAAACTCAGCCCGAACAGTTTTCATGTATTAAGAAGTAGAGTGATGAAACCGGATTTAAACAATAAACAGGTAAAACATGACTGAGGAAATGCTTTCAAATCAAATAGAGTGAGGAAAGTAGTAAAAATACCCCTAAGGGTCTACATAGGTCGGCACAAAGGCCCCAAACATGGCATTCAGCCCAAGTTAACAAACCAATTTCTAAAACACATGGATATCGTATACAATATATCAAAATATGCAACTATACAGTGGGCACGGGACTGACCAAGTCACAATCCCTACGGGTGCACGCCCACACGATCGTCACCTAGCATGTGTGTCACCTTATTTATCAAAACATTATGAAATTATGGGATTTCATACCCTCAAGTCTAGATTTACAATGGTTACTTACCTCAAACCGGTTGAAATACTACTCCGTGACACCTTTGCCTCTCGACTCGGCCTCAACTTGCGTCAAATCTATCCAAAATCGAAATCATAATGTCAATATATGCTAAGGGAACTAAGCCCATGCAAAAATAATCAAATTATATCAAAAATCCCGAAATTGGTCCAACCCGGCCTCCAGGCCCACATCTCGAAATTTGTTAAAAATCATGTCAATAAAATCCTTATCTTCCCACGAGTCCATATATACCAAGAACATCAAAATTCGACCACAAATGACCCCTCAGATCCCTAAATCAAGGTCTTCAATTTCAAACCCCAAACCCCCAATTTAACCACTAACTTCCATAAATTCCATGTCTAATCAGTAAAATATCACCATAGAACGAGTTTTAGTTACAAGAATCTTACCTCCAAATTTTGCGAAGGGGAACTTATATACTTTCTGACCCAGGGATTCCACACCTGCAATCCTTCTCAAGCTTCTGCGGTACCGCTTCTGCGGTCTACTCAACCGCATCCACGGTTTCCACTTAAAGTCCTGGGACCACACCTGCGGTCTCGCAGGTGCGTTCAACTTTCTGCACCTGCGACTTCTGGTCTTCTAGCTCATGGACACATCTGCGGCTGCTCCAATGCTTCTGCGATCTCGCACCTGTGGTCCCCAATCCGCAGGTGCGGTTATGACAGGAACTCAGCAGCTTTAGCTACAAACTCTAACTTCCAACTTCCTGATACGAACAAGTTATATACCACTATTCAAACTTATACCAATCTATGGAACACTTAAACAACATCGAATCATCAAAACACCCTCAGATTCAAGCCTAAGGTTTCCAAAACTTTCACATCTCGCAAATGATCAAAAAGTCTATCAAGCCTCATCTGAATGACCTGAAATTTTGCACACACGTCAAAAATGACACAACAGACCTACTACTACTTTCAGAATTCCATTCCGACCTCGATATCAAAATTGCCACTACCAACCGAAAGACGCCAAAATTCCAATTTCGCCAATTCAAGCCTAAACCTACCACTGACCTCCAAAATATATTCTGATCACTCTCCTAGTCTCAAATCACCTCGCGAAGCTATTCGGATCATAAAAACCAAATTTCGAGATCGTTTTCACACAATTCAACTTTCGGTTGACTTTTCCAACTAAATGGCCAACTTAAGAGACTAAGTGTCTCATAACATTCCAAAACAACTCCAAACCCGAACCAACCGACATGATACGATGAAATAAAGATGAACAACACATAAAGGAGCAGAAATGGATAAAACGGAGCGGTGGATCATGAAACGACTGACCGGGTCATTACAATTTCATTGATTTTGATGCTAAATCCGTAATTTTGGTTGTTTTAGCGATTGGATCGCCCGAGCAAATTTATATGATGTGTTAGACTTGTGTACATGTTTGGTTTGGAGCCTCGAGAGCTCGGGTGAGTTTTGGATAGGTTACGGGATGTCTAGGCTTAGAAAAAACCTGGTGTAGGATAGTAGCAGAGTTGCAGATCTTTGAATCTAGGAGTGCAGTTGCACTGGAAACTTCGCCGACCACCGTGGGATTTCGCAACCATGGTGGAGGGCTTTCCGGACCGCGGTGGGTAAGGCCAAGGTTTTGCGGCCGCGCCCATAATTCTGCGGACCGCAGTGAAAACTTTGCGGACGCGGTAGAGTAAGGCCAAGGTTTTGTGGCCGCGCCCATAATTCCGCAGACCGCGTAGTGAGGATCCAGAGTGCTATATAAACGGGACTTCTCATCCATTTTTCACTTTTTAAAAACCCTAAAACATAAGAGATGATTTTTTAAATACTTTTTCTTCCCCAAATCATAAGTAAGTGATTCTTAACTCATTTCTTTCACTTTTTTACTTCTGTTTACAAGATTTCATCTTAGAATATAGGGTTTTCATGGTGGAATTGGAGATTTTTTGGTAGAACTTAGAAATTTTGAACTTTGGGAATTTAGACCTCAAATTGAGGTCGGATTCCAAAACTAGTTGTTTATCCGAGCTCGGGGGTGTATGGGTAATCGGGTTTTGGTCCGAATTTCTGGTTTGTGCCACGCGGGCTCGGGTGTTGACTTTTGTTGACTTTTTTTTAAAATGGCCTAAATTGAATTCCTTGCTTTTGTGGGTAGTTCCTAAGGCTTAAATTGAATTGTTTGGTTGGTAATTTGCTAGATTCTATTAGTTCGGAGGCTTGTGTGAAAGGAAAAGCTATGATTGAGCTTTGAGATCGGCTATGGAATCGAGGTAAGTATTTGGTCTAACCTTGACTTGAGGGATTAGGGATCCCCAACTTACTTGCTATGTGAAATTCTATGTGTGCGGCGTATAGGTGTGGTAACAAGTACCTATGCGCCACCAAATTATCATTTTAGTATGTTTCCTTCCCCGTTTCCTAATATATTATTTCTTGTCTTAGTTACTACTTGCTCATAAATGTTTCTATGTCTAATTGCTTCATGTTAATTGTTGTTTTCTCTATTGAAGTATTAATTGTTTTGTAGTTTCATTTTATTACCTTGTTGGTTTAATTTCATTGTTGGTGCTCCATGGTACACCTTGGTTGGTCTCACTGTGCAGTAATAACTGTTGAAGTTTCATAAATGTTTAGATATTTTGTAGTTATGATTTGAGGTATAAATGTCGCAGAGGGTTTGAGCTAAACTGTGAAACACTTGTTCTTATTTTGTGATTGGTACTGATATGTGAGATTGGTTTGCACGCTGCAGCAGGAGAAATAAGGGTGAATGTGATTGTCTGATGGGATCGGGTTACACGCAACAATGAGTAATAAGGGTGGATAGGTGGGATCGGTTTACGCGCCGCAATAGGAGGAATAAGGGTGATTTATTGAGGAGTAATAAGGGTTGAATGGTGGGATCGGGTTGCACACTGCAACAAGGAATAATAAGGGGGAATGTTTATACTATTATGGATTATATGGTGGGATCGGGATGTGCGCCGCATCAAGGGTTATTTTTATATTCTTTTCTACTAAGATTCATTATTGTGGTGTTGAAACTCTCTTAAGAATTGTTATAGCTGATTATTGGTAGAAGGCCTAGGTTTTATATTTTTTTTAATGCAAATTACTGTTATATTTCATTCTACAATTCCTTTCTGTCTTAGTATAAACTGTTGCAGGTTATATATTATTATGCCCCACTGTTGCCTCGTCACTACTTCATCGAGGTTAGGCTCGGCACTTACCAGTATATGGGGTCGGTTGTACTGACACTGCACTCTACACTTTCTGTGCAGATTTTGGAGCTGGTAGTGGCTAATTGAGAGCCCGATTGCTGATACTACATTCAGGAGATCCAAGGTAGTCCTGCAGGCGTCCGCAGGCCCTGACGTCCCTTCCTACCTTTACTTTAATTCTTTTTTACTTTCTTCGAGACAAATGTATTTTCTTTCAAACCATTACTTGTAGTATTCATAAATTGTTCGTGAGTTATGACACCAGTTTCTGGGTGGTAGCTATTTCAGCTTTCATTAATAGTATATGAGTAATCATTTAAATTATTTACTCTTGCTTTTATTCCCGCTGACTTAGTTTTGTTAAATTTTAATTATAAAAGGAAAAAGGAAAAAGGTGTAATATTCTGTAACATTGGCTTGCCTAGCGTGTACATGTTAGGTGCCATCGCGGCCTCGAAGGTGGGAAATTCGGGTCATAACAAGTTAGTACCAAATCACTAGGTTGCCTAGGTCTCACAATTCACGGACAAGATTGGTAGAGTTTGAGGGATCGGTACTATTACATCTCACGTTTTTGTACATTAAAATTTCATTTTCAGTTAACCAACGTAGACTCGGAGATGACATCATCTTGACATTAACGTACTTATGCCATTTATACAAGCGATAAATAAGTGTTATGAAGGATAAATGGGTACCCAGATTAAAGAAAACAAGTTTCGTTGAAAGTGGACAATTTGGGATAAAATACGGGTTAAGCGATAATACCCGATAATTATGAACTAGTACCATGCAAGGTACCACATGACCATGATAGTAAGTTATATAAAATGTATTAAAAATAAGTAGTATTTTAAGTAATTTGAGATAATTTTTAATTATGAGGGCAATTGATTAATTACCGTGTAACAGGACATTACCTAGTTAATTATTAGATTGTGAAAAAGAGACGTGGCAACAAATCGTTAAAATGGCATATGACTCTTAGTCATGGTAGGATTAGTGTCCATTAAAAATCATAAGGCCACTTACTTGTAAGTGTAAGGCCTTATAAAAGCTTAAGCTCGTAACTTTACAAAATTTTGTTTCTTCCAAAACACATATTCATATTCAAGATATCTTAAAATCATAAATTATTTCATAGCCCCATTGCTAACATTTCTACATCGAAAAAGGGGGTTGACCTTATATAGCTGCCGAATTACTTTGTAGACTTTCCAGTTTCAGTTTGTTTCTTGTGCTATCTCCTTAGAATCCGGCAACTGACTGTCCCAATGACTACTACAACATCATTATATTCCGATGCATTTTCACATATGATCAGTGAAAATAGTAAGAGCTAGCATCAAGAGCCAAACAGTTCTAGAGTTCAAGCTCGATCCAGAAAGATCTCAATAAAAATTCTTGCATCCAAACAATTCCAACGAGAATTGTTAGAACCATAGCAACGTAAAATTGTATGGTTTTAAAAGAGTTCGGTGCAATCTTTTCTGAGAATATTATACGCAGTTTTCCCTACTCCAGGTAAGTTAAGGCTATCCCTTCTTTCTTTTGGCATGATCTATACGACACAAACGAAACGTACAAATGCACAAATTCCATAAATGACTCTATTCATAAAAGTATTAGAGTGCATATATTCTTGAATCTACATATGTCTTATTATTCCATCGTCTGTTCACGGGTCTCGGATAATACGTAAAATAATTTTATGATATTAATCAGAGGTATAATGGTCTTATGACATACCGAGAGATTTTGTTATCGTACTTCATATGCATTTCATGCATTTATACATGTACATTGACCCTTGACTTAGATGGCGTTATATACGCATATATATTTTTATATATATGTATATGGGATATGGAAAAAGGTTACGACGTTATATACACACCACCACCTGATCAGCTGGTATATGATGATGATGTTGCCCACAGTGGCTGAAATATGATTCAAACGGCGTTATATATGCATATACATGTAAATATAATTCAAACGGCATTATATACACGTATATATGTATGTATATATGTATATGGGATATGGAAAAGGTTATGGCGTTATATAAGCACCACCACTTGATCAGCTGGTATACGATGATGATTTTGCCCACAGTGGCCGATATGATATGATGAGATACCCTTAGAGGTTAATGATGTTATGAAACATATACCTATGCACGACATGACATTCATACGCATACGCATGACTCTAAAAGTAATTTATGATTTGCAAAGTTATTTAGACTTACATGTTGAGTCATTTACTCTATATGTCTTCCATGTCTCTTATGTATTTATTTATGTGCCTTACATACTCAGTACATTATTCGTACTGACGTCCTTTTTGCCTGGGGACGCTGTGTTTCATGCCCGCAGGTTCCGATAGACAAGTCGAGAGCCCTTCATGTAGGCTATCAGCTTAGTGGAAGATGTTGGTGCGCTCCATTTGCTTCGGAGTTGCTTGTTTGGTTAGTATGAGTTAGACATATATTGTTTGGTATGGCGGGACTCTAATCGACCTTTATGATATTTATGTATTCTTAGAGGCTTGTAGACATATGTCGTGTACGTGAAATATTGTACGGTCTTGTCGGCCTATGTTTTGAGTTTATAAATGATTATGTTGGCCTGTTAGGCCCGTATGTCACGTGTATATGATAATGTAATAAGAAAGATACGTTACGTTGGTATTCGGTTGAGTAAGGTACATGGTGCCTGTCGCGGCCCATCGGTTTGGGTGGTGACAAAAGTGGTATCATAGCAGTTCTGTCCTAGGGAGTCTACAAGCCATGTCTAGTAGAGTCTTATTTATGGGTGTGTCATGTACCACACTTATAAGTAGGAGGCTACAGGGCATTTAAGACTGTCACTCTTTCTTATTACTCTAGATCGTGTGGTATAGCTCACTTATAAGAATTCAAGTCACGAGCTTCTATTTTTATTCGTAATAAGACGATGCCTATGTTTAGAAAGATGATCGATAAGAGATATAGCTGTGGAAGTGTTGAATTAGAGGAACTCGACTTTGTATTATGCTTATGATAAGTAAATATGAGGTCTTCAGTAGATCATGTGCATACTGAAAGGTGTAAGCCTCTTGATAAGGAGCCTTATGTCAATAATGCCTATCCACCTTTACGGTGAAAGACAATGAGAGATTAAAAAGATAAATACAAGTTTCAACAAGCAAAAGAAGCAAGATGAAGAAGGGTACGAGGCGCCTAGTTAATAGCGTTTATAATTGAGGCAGAGGAACATAAGCTTTTTGAGTTATATTCATTAGTAACAAAGGTATGTACAATTGGTCACACCCATTTTAGTTATGCCATGTGGAGACGAATAGGTATAGTTAAGAGAAGGATGAGATATCAAGATCCGGCTGGGGTTAGATTAACCCAAATTGGTAAATGGATTACTTTCATTTGTTGGCATTTTCAAAGGATATTACAAATGTGCCAATAGGTCTTCTTGTGAGACACCCAGATGGTGCACCGTAGCATATTATGATTAGATGTGAATACTAGCATTTAGAAGATAGGCAGTGAAAGCCTGCATGGGATAAATATTACCTTAAGTATGGCTCTTATCCCTAGTAGAGCGAGGATATTGAGCAACCTGAAGAGCCATTGGATGGAGCAAAGGGAAGCTAAAAGTGAAAGAAGGTCGTATTGAAGTTTTCACAAAAAAGGGGATATGCAGAAATATTAGCATAGTAATGAGAAGAGAGATAAGGAAGCATTATGAATAAGGTGTGATACATGGATGAAAATGGTAGAGTGTTACAAAACCTATAGTCAAATGAAGGAAGAGACGAAAGGTGATAGGCCCTAAGACAATGAAAGAGTATAGACCATAAGGTTATATCCTCATTTCGAGAAATAAGTTCGTGACTCCAACGCGACTACCAAAGGGGAGAGTTAATCCCTAGAGTAACAGAAATCAGCATGGACTGGTAAACAAGATAAATTAAATATGAATTAGGGACTGAATGATTGGAAAGTACTCGGTATCATGGGAATTTTAGATTTCGTTCCGGCAGTAATAGAAGGGACCACATTAGGAAGATTCATGATGAATTCAGAGAATAGTCATTCAGGGAGACGCTTCCCTAGAGCAAGCACTGTGAGCAAAGTTAAGCTTAAGATACTGTATGTGCCAGTTATGCTAAGTGTCACCCTCGCAAGAAAGGGAATTTGTCATCCTTGGTACAGAAGAATTGCCGCAAGGCGAGTAAGGATCATTGACATTGAGAAACGATGCCAAAGATGAAGAGGTAAAACATCTATAGGTAGATCCTCATGGCTTCAGCTTTTAGTACACCCCTAAAGGGGGGAATATGGAGTAATGTGGCATTAAGTCAGAATTAAGTGGTTCTAGTGACTATGGAATGGTAAAGGAAGAATGTGATAAATGAAAGAGGAATGAGATGACACTTATCCAAATCTTACAGATACGCTACGATTCAAGAATATTGTGCAAGCACGACGTCAAAGAGAGGAAGTAAAAGTTCCATCTCGAGCTGTTATAAATAAATAAAGAGCCAATGTGAGACATAAGTTAAAACAAAGTAAATAACCTAAGAAAGATTACAAGGAATATTGATATGAGAATGGGCCAACGAGTAGTTAGTAATTGGTCAGGAAGATATCAGTTATGGCTAAACAGGAGGTTGCAGACGAGTCATCAGATCGTGTAATAAACATCGTAGAACCCAACATGGAGAATTCAGCCTTGGAGAATATCATTATAATACTTGAGATATATTTAGATAGGAGTCAGGGTAGTTGAAGGTACCGTATGAATGTTACAGGAATAAAAGAGAGTGCCACCTGGGGAGACAGTCAAAATATCAGTTCAGAAGCAACCCTATAAGCACAAGGGCATGGAGGTAAGCAACTACGAATAATTATAGGCAAGGAAAGGCATCAAAAGGTCCATAATAAGCTCACAACTTTACAGGAATCAAGGGTTCTCCCTAAGTACTATAATGAAAGACTAGCTGAGGAAATAAGGAAAAAGACTTCAACCTAACCACAACGACCTAAAGAGGAAAGGGTCGTGTAACAACAGTCTCACAATAACATTGTAAGCACTCCAAAGGAAAGTGGCCCCTACCTTGGCTAATGAACGAGAAGTAAGAATTAAAAGTAATATTTAAGATCATATGAGTTGTATGGAAACTCTGGCAAGTGTGGGCACTAAGATAAGCTATGTATGGATGCAACAAGGGGGCAAAAAGACCAGGAAAATTAATATCTTACGTTTAAAGAAAACTAAGAAGGAACAAAAGGAATTGTTCGATCAATAATCCCGAGTTAGTGACGCTATGAACGCACTTAAGAGTTTGGAGTTCTATACCTGCAGCATATACAACCGTAGAAGATTATGGTATACGATAAAAGAAAGAATGAACGGCTAAAGTAATAACTAATACCATGAGCCGTAGATTGGAAGATAGCTTAAGCCTACATGAAAGATGATCAGAAAGAAGAGGAAACTAAAGAATTACATCGCCTGAGCAAAATAGGAGTGGACCAAGAGAATTATAGACCTCAGGATCACTCTTAAATAGCAGAGGTATATGAGAAATAGTACAATAGCCATATTTTATAACGGCTCTACGATGAATCCAATAAAGAGTACCAGCCTCATAAGAAGTTAGCATGAAGCTCTCACCAGATTATGTAAACACTAGAAGTGCAAGTATTATAATAAAGCTTCGAGTTATTGATGTAAATTATACCTATGTGAAAGGAAAGTCATGAAAGGGATACAAGATGTGATGCAAGATTTTAAGGTAAGTAAGGTAAATGTAAACAACGTATGCGATACTTAAATGTAGAAGGTTGTGAATAGTCCATACTCGGATAGAAGGCTAGAAGCATGGGGATTCAATATCCAAGAATGATAGCGGCATCGTCAGTGGCATATCTCATAGCCTACGGTTTCTAGGTATCGAGGAGGCAAATTAAGATAGTAAAGACGAGTTAGAGACGATGTGATGTCTCGCTTAATGTACAAGAATGACATAAGGAAACCTATGTTACAAGCAAGTTGAAGTAAAGTTTATATATGAATATGTATAGGTCGCAAGCTAAAGTATGGTAGAGCGACAAAGTTTTAAGGAAACATGAGTAAGGATGAGGAAAGGCAAGTGAAAAAGTGATGAGAATGGATAAGTCCTCAGGATTAAGTCCATGAAAATAAGAGAGATAATGGTTTCTCTAAGTTATTGAAAGTTCAATATAGCCTGAATGAATTCAAAGGAATCTAAGATTAATAGCATTTAGAAAGAATGAAATGCTGCCCTAATAGTAGAATAAGGGTGTAATTGTGAAAGATAAAGGGTGACGTTTGGGCCTTCATTTGAATAATGATTAAAAAAAGAAAATAGAAGAAGAGAAGGAGAAAAGATTTCGCTGGCGGCACGAAATTAGGATATCCCATAAGGTGAATCACATTGAGACACTATGAAATACGATTATGGAAATCACCTCAAATATTCCTCGATGCAACATAAGCCCTAGTAGCAATGTATTACGTAAGAAGTTTCAAGTTATTAATGAAAGATTGTAGATTAATATTGAGGTAAATCGACAATGGATGAATAAAAGTTACAAAGTATCGAGCGAAGAACTTCAGTACACCTATAGATGCCCAGAGAGACATCCTATTAAATCGTGTATATGTTTACAAAGTAAGGCTTAGAGATTGGCTAACAGCTGGAGGAAAAATGAGAAAATAGTCGCATAGGCACACTTACAAGGTCAGTGTCACACCTCCTTTTTCCGCGCCCGCGAGGGTACAAGGGAGTTTTTCCAATTAAAGGACAATCGAAACGGGATTTATTTATTTATTTCAGAGTCGCCACTTGGGAGATTTAGGGTGTCCCAAGTCACCAATTTTAATCCCGAATCGAGGAAAAGAATAACTCTATATTACGGTCTGCGTACCAGAAATCCGGATAAGGAATTCTGTTAACCCGGGAGAAGGTGTTAGGCATTCCCGAATTCCGTGGTTCTAGCACGGTCGCTCAACTGTTATATTTGGCTTAATTATCTGATTTTGTACATGTTAAACCTATGTGCAAGTTTTAAACTCTTGACTGCTTTTATTATTATTGTTATTTTATCAAGAATTGTGAACATCGCTTAAAACACGTCTTTGGACTGCGTCACATGAAATGCACCCACAATCCGAAACATATTTTATTTGATGTTTTAGGATTTGGATTTGGGTCGCATGAAATGCACACCCGAGTTTAGGAAAATTAAATTATTAAAGACGCGCCTAAAGCGACTATCGCGTTATTATTTTGCGGAGGCCGTGAAATTCGCTAATCGACCCTCCTGAATGCTAAGTAATTTTAAACAAGTATTTACTGAGGGCCCCGCAGTTTGTATTTTTTATTCGGCAAGGCTCATCTCATTCTTATTTTTTTAAAGAATTTGCAACGTCATGGAAATGCATCCCGGGCCACGCCACAATCAATGCGCCCGTGACTAGAGACATATTTCGACTCCGTTGAGATTTGGATTTGGGTCACATAAATGTGCACCCGAGTTTAGGGAGATAACATTATTAAAGGCGCGTCTAAAGCAACTAGCGCATTATTATTTTGGGGTAGGGCCGTGAAATTTACTAAACGGCCCGTCCCGGAATCTAAGTATTTAATACATATATTTTGCGAGGGCTCCGCAATTTGTACATTTTTATTTAGCGAAGCTCGTCTCTTTTTTTTATTTTTTTTATTATTTATTATTTATTTTTATATTTTTTTATATTTTTTTTTTAAAAAAAGACAAGGCTAAAATGACTACATTTCTTTGCTATTTCGCGAGGTCATGGATCGTAGATTAAACTTATTTGATGAAACGAGTATTTTTCCGCGGGATTAAATTACTACTATGATTTTAACACTGCTACTACATGTTCAAACAACTATTAAGACAAACATTGAGATAACAACAATCTGAGCGTGAAGAAACAAAATGCCGAATAACTACTTAACATGACGGAACAAAAGAAATACATTCCCGAACAAATTTCAATATCATACGGAGTTAATTAACAAGGAATAGCAACTTACAAACATCATGTGAATATGTCTCGCTCATTTGCATACTATTCGCATGAACTAGGATTGTATCTCAACGAACACATGTTCATGTTACTAAACAACAAATATGAAGGACATGGACAGAGATGACCTACTTGATATTATCGTCCGATGCGTTGGACCCGCGACGAAACCTCGGACAACAACCTCGACGTACTGGACCTCGACGAACGAAACGACCTCAAGAGAAACTGAAAGCTCGGCCCGAAAATGCTAACAACCTGCCATGTTCGCTGCTACTGGCTTTTCTCGACACAGCAGATCAGTGCGAAAGATGAAGCAAAAGGGGTCGAGGGACAGTGACGACTCGACGGGGGCTCCGGTGGTCGTTTGGCTTGAGAAAGGAGCAGCTATGGAGTGTCGTTTGTGCAGTGACGACGCAGCAACAATGGTGGGTCGTTTGTGCAGTGACGACGGGGTGCGAGGATGGTTTGACGTGAGGGAGTGGAGGTTTCACGTTATGGCGTCGGGGTGTGTGGTGGTGTTTGGACGATGGGAGGAGCTGGGCTGGTGGTTTTTGACGGGCAGCTGGGAAGGTCGTCGTCCGGTGCTGGGGGGGGGGGAAAGTCCAGTAGGGTTTTTTGGACTGGTTTTTTTGAAGAAGACCGAGGAACAGTGGTCCGTTTTTTCTTCGTAGGTTTTTCTCACCTTCTCCTTTAAGAAGAAAGAGGAACAGTAGTATATCTCCTTCTTCTGTTTTTTCCTTTTTTTTTTTTTTAAATTTCCCCCAGTCCGTTTTTTTTGTTTTTCAGTCGGTTTTTCTTATTCTCTTTTGAGAAGAAGATGTACAGTACTTTTTCTTTAAAAATTCCCCAAAAAAGTCCTCCTGCCCGTTCTTTTCTTTGTTTAAGATTTCCAAAGTCCCCTCTTTTTCAAATTCCAAGTCCTTTCGTTGGTCCCCCCTTTGAAAATGTCCAAGTCCGTGCATTTGTAGCTTTGGCCAAGAAAAATGAGCCCCACGTGTGGTGGGGTTCAAGGTTTATGTCCCCCACGCGTGGTGGGGTTCCCCATGTGTCCTGGACACGGTTTATTATGGGTTAGGTCCGAAATTAGGCCTAAAACCGGGTAGTTTGAACCCGAATATTATTCTTTTGCCCGGCCCCGAGAAATAGGGACACGTTGCTTAACTAGTCCTATGTAAACAAAATAACTACCAAAAATAAGACTAGTATTTAAACAAAACTATATTGTTATTTTCTTAATATTTTCGAGATTAAAATAGCTACAAAATATTAATAAAACTATTTTTTGTAATTTTCGTTTTTTTTTAAATATTAAGATAAAATATGAAGTAATATTTTTTGTATTTTTCAAAGTTAAAATGACTAAAAACTATTTTTTTTAATTTTCGTTCTTTAATAAAGACAAAAATATGAAGTAATATTTTTTGTATTTTTCAAAATTATAATGACCGCAAACATTAATAGAACTATATATTTTTTTTGTAATTTTCGAATTTATATAAAGTACCAAAATAAAGTACAATTTTTGTATTTTTCAAGTTTATGAGCGATACATAAACTAAAAGTTATATATATATATATATATATTTTTGAAATCTTTCTTTTTGCAACGAAATAAAGTAAAATAGTTAAAATAGCTATATTAGTCCTAAGTTAAATATATAAGCTTAAGAACGTAAAAATTCCCGGGGAGGGTCAAAAATCACGTGCTTACAGCTGCCCCTCTTTGACTGGAAACACGAAGAGTTTTCCGACAAAGAACGACTAGACGTGTTTTTGACCCGACCATTACTTGGACGGACTACACTTGAGGAAAGGGAAGGAATGTGACCGAGCCCTGGTATCCGAGCTGCCTACATATCCTTGGTTATATAGGAATCAGGCCACGTGTAGTTCGGGAATGAGAGAGATAGTGAAGTGTACCGAGGTGAAGAGCCGATCGAGGTGTCGTTCCGTTGAGGTTCCGGTCTGCGGTCCTGTCATTACAACAAAAATGAAAACTGAAAAAGACTAACTAAGCCTATCAGCTACTAGTTACAAGGATTCCTATCTCTTAAGTCTTCTGAAACTTGGTCTTGAGTCTTGAATGGTGCTTCATGCAGACTTTGGATCTGAACCTTGATACTTGCTAGTTGTAGGTGCTAGTTCTTGAGCAGACCACATTTGTTTTCCACTTCCGTAATTTGGGTTCTTTTTCTTTTTCTCTTTTTTCTTCTTGTGACCAGCTTCTGTTGATCATCCCAGACTGTGGACTTGCATTCTTGGAGCGAGCTTCTTGTTGCTTCTATCTTGGATTGAGTGCTGGGGATTTTTGTTGTAACCTTCTGCTTTCCAGTGGGTCACTGCTTGATCTTGAAAAATGTTTCCCCGTTCTACAAGCGGACTCCTGACTTCTTCGATCTTTGACATACCACAAACTTCGTTCTACAGGCGGGTCCGTGACAATCAAAACAAACAAAACAAACAAAATTTCCTAACCAGTTTGTACTGGGAAGATTTGTGAGTCGTTAGCAAAATTTGTAACTCACTTACACTATTGATGCAATGATGAGAGTAAACTAAAGACTAGGCTAGGATGTGCATCTCCTATGAGTAAAACCAAAACTCTTGCTAGCAAATGTGTATGCTAAAATAAAAACCTCAATGACTCAAACTAGAAAATGTGTCTTCTATGGTTGAATCGGAATGAGCTAAACTAGGAAGTGCGTCTCCTAAGGGTGAAAATTTCAGTGACTAGAACTAGGAAGTGCGTCTCCTATGAATAAAATCTCTATTAGGAAGTGCGTCTCCTACGGGTAAACTTCAAAAAACTGAACTAGGAATGGTGTCTCCTATGGTCGAACTTAAAATGAATCAAATTAGGAAGTGCGTCTCCTACTGGTGAAGCCTGCTTAGGAAGTGCGTCTCCTATTGGGAAAAACTGTTCTTAGGAAGTGCGTCTCCTACTGGTGAACTATTCTTAGGAAGTGCGTCTCCTACTGGTAAAACTTGCCTGGGAAGTGCGTCTCCTACTGGGTGCAATAAACTTAGGAAGTGCGTCTCCTACTGGTGAAACTTTTTAGGAAGTGCGTCTCCTACTGGTACAATGGATTTAGGAAGTGCGTCTCCTACTGGTAAAACTTAACTTATGAAGTGCGTCTCCTATCGGTGAAACTTAACTTAGGAAGTGCTTCTCCTATCGGTGAAATATTTTTAGGCAGTGCGTCTCCTATTGGCGAAACTGAACTTAGGAAGTGCGTCTCCTATTGGGTACAATAAACTTTAGGAAGTGCGTCTCCTATTGGTAGAACTAAACTTAGGAAGTGTGTCTCCTATTGGTGAAACTGCTTAGGAAGTGCGTCTCCTACTGGTGAGATATTTTTAGGAAGTGCGTCTCCTATTGGTGAAACTGAACTTAGGAAGTGCGTCTCCTATGGTAAAACTGAACTTGGGAAGTGCGTCTCTTATCGGTGAAACTGAAACAAACCTAGGAGGAAATGCGTCTCCTATGGATGAAACTAAAACTTAGGAGGAAATGCATCTCCTATGGGTAAAGAAAGACTAAATGACTTAATGTATGCCTATGTTATCTGGGCGGGCTCCCAATTTCAACACTCGAAATAAAAAGACTGAATGTATGCCTCTATTATCTAGGCGGGCTCCCAATTTCAACACTTGAAATAAAAGGACTAAATGTATGCCTCTGTTATCTGGGCGGGCTCCCAATTTCAGCACTTAAAAATAAAAAGATGGAATTTATGCCTCTATTATCTGGGCGGGCTCCCAACTTCAACACTTAGAAGTAAAGTGAAATGTATTCCTCTCGTTATACAGGTGGGTGCCTGGCTACATGAAATGCAAATACTGAAATGTATTCATCTCGTTATTCAGGTGGGCGCCTGGTGGTAAAGATATGAAAAATGATATGCCCGCATTATACTGGTGGGTGACCTAGAACAGAAATGAAAAGACAAAAATGTATTCCCGCATTATACTGGTGGGTGACCTAGAACATAAATGAAAAGACAAAAATGTATTCCCGCATTATACTGGTGGGTGACCTAGAAAAGAAATGAAAAGACAAAAATGTATTCCTCTCGTTATTCAGGTGGGCGCATGTCTTCAATAATAATTTTGAGAATAAGATCCTATTTGAGGGCGGATGATCCCAACATATCCTATTTGAGGGCGGATGAACCCAACATATCCTATTTGAGGGCGGATGAACCCAACATATCCTATTTGAGGGCGGATGAACCCAAACATATCCTGTTTGAGGGCGGATGAACCCGACATATCCTGTTTGAGGGCGGATGAACCCGACATATCCTATTTGAGGGCGGATGAACCCGACAGATCCTATTTGAGGGTGGATGAACCCGAACATATCCTATTTGAGGGCGGATGAACCCAAACATATCCTATTTGAGGGCGGATGAACCCGACATATCCTATTTGAGGGCGGATGAACCCAAACATATCCTGTTTGAGGGCGGATGAACCCGACATATCCTGTTTGAGGGCGGATGAACCCGACATATCCTATTTGAGGGCGGATGAACCCGACAGATCCTATTTGAGGGCGGATGAACCCAAAATATCCTATTCGAGGGCGGATGAACCCAAAATATCCTATTCGAGGGCGGATGAACCCAAAATATCTTTAAGACTTGAAAATGTCTTACCTTGAATACTTTGTTGGGGATTGGGATGAATTTACCTTGTCTACCTTCCCAATTTTTATTATTATTCTTTTTTATTTATTAATTTATTTATTATTATTATTATTATTATTAATAGCTTCCTCCTTCGAAGTCTAACCGCTGAGGATACCGATTTTCCAACCTTGTGTTGGACCCCTCGCAACTGCTAGGGATAACACTGTTGAGGAATTATTTACTTACCTGTTGGGGGTAAAATGTTATCAGCTGGGGGTACCTGCCTTCCAGAAAATTTTCTAAATGGAAGGAAAATTTTCTGCCCCAGTTTGATAATATCCCTTGTGGCATGCGTTTCTGCCTCAATGCCATTTCCCTTACCTGTTTCAAATCAAACAAAATTGTTAGTCTAAAACATGGTGGTTGGTTGTGATACTCCTACTGGGATGGCTTTTCCCTTTCTCCTTCCTTGCTCTGCGTTCAACAACTTGTTGGGGATGATCTTATGTGCTGGGGATAATCCCTTCCTAATGGGGGATATCCCTCTTCTTTTGTGGCATAGCTTGGAAACTGGCATTTCCCCGACCTTTTAGTCTAGTATGGATCTCGCTAAATCACGCTCACCGCTTTCCTTGCTTTGTTCATGGGCCTTGGCCTTGAGGTTTATAACTTTTGTTTTGGCAAGGATATCTCTTTTGACGCTTGTCAATCCTTTTGTCAATTCCCTTTGCTGGGGATATCTTTTTGACACTGGCCTCGCGTTTTTTCCCTGCTGGCTACCACTTGGATGTACTAGTCAGATCTCATTTTGGAAAGCTGATGGCCTATTTGAAGTCATTTCATACTTGTTCTGACCAGACAGACTCTATTGGGGAAATTTTTATGAAAGGAGAAAGATAAAAGAAACAAAATAAAAGACAAAGGAAACGAATGACTCTTTTACAAAAGAAACTATAAATAAAAATCTGTCAAACGCAGATACCGACTCTAATGGCCATGACATGCGTATCTGGCCAATCCTCTGCCGTCAATCATCTTTTAAGATCTTCAATTGGCGATTCCCCATCTGATTCTTAATCTTGTTCGACTTGCAGTGCCCGAAGGGTTTTCACTATCAAGTCTCTCTCATTTTTAGCTTTTCTCTCAGCTTTCATCGCCTTATGGTGCCTGTGAAGGTTTTCACCGATAAGACTCTCTCATTTGTATCTCCCTCCAGCTGGGGGGGATTTGGAGTGTTGCCGGTATAACTCTTTCTGTTGGAGATTAGAGTCCTTTCTGCTGTGGAACAGAATGTTATGTTCGCCGGTAAGACTCTTCATTTGTCTGACTTGGCATCTTTCGGAGACTGATCAGAAGGTCTTTCTTTGGACCGTAATGTGGGTTTTGGATAGGCTAGAAAGAAAAGGTATAAAAGGCTCAAAAATGCATTAATTTTGGGTTATTAGTTACAACCTTCGGAATTAGATTTATTTACATCAAACGCAACATCTGCCCCAGTTTCTTGCTTGGGGATATTTTAATTGATTATTTTTCAAAACTATGACCGAGTCGTGAAGCGCCTACATATCCTCTTTGAGGAATCAGGTCAAACGTAGTTCCCAATTCCTCTTCTTTTTTTTTTCTTGTGACTTTCTTTTCACTCATTCTTATCTTTGTTTTCTTTTTCTTTTGCCTTTTTCTTTCTCATTTCTCCTTTCTTTTGTCGTTTTTTTTTCTCTCTTTTTTCTTTTATTCTTCTTTTCCGTTTTGCTGTTTTCTTTTCTTTCTTTTCTCTTATCTGCCATGCTTGCGTATTCTAATCGCTGCTACCAATTCCGAACGAGGGGTATGAAAGAAAATAAATAAGGGTCAAAGGGCTAACGAAGGATAAAGTGTTTGGGTAGCAGAACAAAATGCCTTCGTCATTCCAGTCTTCAACACATGCCAAGTGCAAACAACACAATTAAATAATAGATTTATAGTCTCTTCTGATGGTGCCGGACTTGACAATTATATTCAACATCTGTTTGTTCACTTGTCACTTCTAAAACACCGTTGGGAGACACTCTCATCCTCATTATTATGAACGACCCTCATGCCAATTTAGGCGAATCTTTCTTTAACGGTTTTCTTTGTGTTTAACTTGCCCCAGTTCCACATGACTCGGGCCCCAAATAGTCTCAAACCGTCCTTATTTTCTTTAAATGGTTTGATCGCCTTTCTGGGGTTTTATGATTAACTTTAAAGACTAGGCCCAAACTGTGTGCGCATGTCGTGTCACTAGAATCAGTGCTGAATAAAAATGACATAATGACTAAACAGAAAGATGACTGGGAATAATCAAAGACTGAATTTTTTTGCATTGGACTGAACAAATGGTTTTAAAAACAAAGCAAAACGGAATAAAATCCTAGACAACTTGGACAAAACTTAAACAAACCGCTATGACAAAACGGAAAAATGAGCGGAAAGTCATTGACACAAAACAAATCCGAACTACAATCCTAATAATCCGAACAACGGAAATGACAACAAAATAGACCATCAAAGATCCTCTCTGGTTGACCCAAAATGGAGTGTCTTTCCAACTATCCAAGCACGGCATCTCCGGCTGACCCAAAATGGAGTATCTTCCAACTGCAAAGCATGACATTTTAGCCATTGAGCTCTATATCAACATTGCCAAGACCATCCCCAACTTCAGTATTATCAACATCAATCAACAAGTTCTCAAGATGATTCGCCTACTCCCTGTCACTGTCGTCGATCACAATTGCCCCTTCCTGAATCATTCTTTCGATTTCCTTTTTCAAAGAACGACAATCTTCAATGCTATGTCCTTGGACATTAGAGTGGTACATGCATCGTACAGCAGGATTGAACCCTTTTGCATATGGATCTGGAGTATAGCCAAGGAGCGGCTCAATTAGTCCTGAAAGCTTTAGCTTTTCAAACAAACTTGCGTAGGACTCCCCAATTGGCATGAAATTGTTTCCTTGCCTTTGTTTTCCCCCATGACCAAGTTTTCTAGGGTCGTTGGGTGCTTGGAAACGATGTGAAGGCAAGAATGCATTACGTGGTGCTGGCTCTCGCCAGCCGGGGTGACCTGATGGTTGACCCTGCGACCGGACCTTGTTTGGAGGATAATATTGAGGCGGATTATATGGAGCTCGGGGGCAGGCTTGGGCATGATAGGCTGAAAAGAGTGGCTCTGATGGTGGGTAGTAGGGTTGTGGAAGGTTGTATGGAGTGCGTGGATAATTTGGAGTGTGGGGCCTGGGCTGGTAGTGAGAGGAAGGACCTCTGAATTTGGACCTAGTACCTGCTTCGACTGATGCGACCTCGCGCGCACCTCCCGTGCCGCTCTGAATAGCCTGGGTCGTTGCCTTGAGCGCTGAGTAATTTAGGATCTTGTTAGACCTTAGGCCCTCCTCTATCATGACCCCTATCTTTACCACTTCATTGAAGGATTTCCCAACCGTTGTCACCAAGTGACCAAAGTAAGTTGGATCAAGTGTTTGCAAGAAGTAGTCCACCATTTCTCCCTCTTTCATGGGAGGATCAACTCTGGCCGCTTGCTCTCTCCAGCGGAACCCAAACTCACGAAAACTTTCCCCAGGCTTCTTTCCAGTCCTCAGCAATGTGAGACGGTCAGGGACTATCTCGAGATTGTATTAAAAATGACCTGCGAAAGCCTGCGCCAGATCATCCCAAGTATACCATCTGCTGGAATCCTGCCTGGTATACTATTCTAGTGCCGATCCACTCAGACTTTGGCCGAAATAAGCTATTAGCAGCTCATCTTTGCCGCCTGCCCCTCTCATCTTGCTACAAAATCCCCGCAAATGTGCCATGGGATCACCGTGCCCTTCATATAAATCAAACTTGGGCATCTTGAACCCAGCCGGGAGTTGGACGTCGGGGAAAGGGCATAGATCTTTGTAGGCCATGCTGACCTGGTTGCCCAATCCGTGCAGGTTCCTGAAGGACTGCTCCAGGCTTTTGAATTTTCTCAACACCTCATCCTGTTCAGGGGCTTTAACCGGTTTTTCAATCTCTGCCGGTACCTCCAAGTGTGGATTGTAAGCATGTGGTTCGGGGGCATGGAATGCAGGCTCAGGGGGATAGTATTGTGTATCGTGATCCTGAAACAATGGCTCACTGGTCGTTCTCTGCAAAGGGGCTGATGTAGGTCCCACAAAAATGGGAATATTGGGTGTGGGGAGAGGTTGATGGGGTGGTGGAGCCTGGGAATCATGAGGGCTTCTTTCTTGATGGTAACGGGGATTTGAGAGGCTTGTTGAAGGGCCGGAGTGAGGGTATTCCGGCATGTGCCCCAATGGCTCAAGGCTCATTTGTGCTTTGGCTAGAGCTAGCTGCATTGCATTCATATCTAGTCCCATCCTTTCTATCTTTCCCATCGCTTCCTTTAACAACTGGCTCATCGGCCTTTCCTCCTCAGTACTATTCTCTGAAGTAGTCATGCTTGTTGTTATCGGTCCTTTGGATCTAGTTTGGTAAGGGTGTGTTGCCAGAATTCTTTAACAACTAACTGTTTGAGATTCGGAAAACAACAAACTTGTTAGCGTTTAGAGTGTAACAGAATTGATAACAACACATTGAGGATGCAATGCCCCTAGGCAGTTAACCGTTTCTAACATGCTTTGCTTCAAACAACATGCGTCATCCCGGCTTGCTTATTTGCCCCTTTGAAGTACTTTGGGAACCCCTATATTTTATTCTATTCGTATTTTCTTTTTCTTATTTTTTTTTATTTTTTTGTTGTGGTCGAATCTTATGGAGATTGCCTACGTATCATGCCCCCGCATGAATCAGACCTTGCGTAGTTCGGGCCAATAAAATAAACAATAATGAACATTTTTTCTTTTCACTTTCCTATTAAAACAAACTGGGTTTCAAAGGTTTAAAGATGACCTACAAACTTGAAAATCAAATAACCCATATACTTTAATCAAGAGATTTATAAACTCAAAAACAAAAGGCTAACTCCCTTTCTCTGTTCGACAAATGCAACCAAATGGTTATTTTTGCAAATGTGTCCCCTTCCGACTTTCACATGAATTTTGAGGCCGGGGAGGATTATTTTATGACACTTTACAAACTTGTCCATTCTTTTACGAAAATAGCCTTTCGACCACTGAAAGATACTCTAAGGCTATTTCGGCAAGAACGGTTTAAGACGCGGCCAAAACTGGCTCGGCTTATTTTATTTTTTCATATTTTTTTTTGACTAAACATCCAAACGGCATTCACCCGACCGTTGACTCTTTGTTTTTTTTTCAAATTATGATAAAAACTTGGTGTTGCAAACACGGCCCTTCAGCGCCTCGGGGACGAAGATTTATAAGGCTGTGTGGGTCAACTAGACCAAAAATCTTAAACATGACCCGAAGGTGGCTATTTATGCAAAGTCAACCTTCCGGCGTCCCTTCCGGGAACATTCGGCTATTTATGGCAAAACAACATCACCTGATTTATTTACGACTCTTTTTATCATTTTTTCAAATTAGA
The DNA here is from genome assembly GCF_000715075.1 of Nicotiana tabacum. NCBI lineage: Eukaryota > Viridiplantae > Streptophyta > Magnoliopsida > Solanales > Solanaceae > Nicotiana > Nicotiana tabacum. Next base: position 111,473,210 of record NC_134087.1, read on the forward strand.
AAACTCAATATTGCAAGCACGGCCTTTCAACGTCTCAGGGATGAAGATTTTTAAGGCTGTGTGGGTCAATTGGACCAAATCCCAAAACATGACCCAAAAGTGGCCGTTTATGCAAAGTCAGCCTTCCGGCGTCCCTTTTCGGGAACATTCGGCTATGTCTTGATAAAACAGCGTCACCCGACTTCTTTAAGACAAAACTAAAATTTGACATGTATTTTTTATTTATTATTATTATTTGTTTTTTGGCTTTTTTAGCAAAAGGTGGGGTTGGACCCGGTGAGGGTTGCCTACGTATCTCACATCCGGTGAGAATCAAACCCGCGTAGTTCGGGCAAATAAGCTATTTTTGAGAAGACCCTTTTCCATTTCTATTTTTTTATTATTATTTTTCCCACAACAATCAAATAGACTATTATTTTTCATTCATAACAAACAAACAAATTAACGAAAAACATAAAACATTCCTTCTTTTTTGAGAAGGTGGGGGTTGGACCCGATGAGGGTTGCCTACGTATCTCACACCCGGTGAGAATCAAACCCGCGTAGTTCGGTCAAATAAGAATAAGTAGGCAAATAATGATAAGCAGATGAACTAACTTTTTTGAATTTTCGTTTAAAAGAACTACCTTAAAAGCAGCAAGGAAATATTATTTTTTGATTGATTTTCTTTTTAAAAAAAACACTTCTAAGATATATATTTTTGAATTTTCATTTGCTCTTTTTCTTTATTCTGGAGAAGAAGAAGAAAATATTTTTCGGAATTTTGCTTTTAATAAAAGAAATGCTTCTCAAAATGTTTTTTTTTTGAATTTTGAATTTTCTTTTCAATTTCGAAAAAAAAAATCAAAATATTTTCGGATTTTTTTTCTATTTTATCTTTTTGAATTTTGAACTTTCTTTTGAATTTTTTTTTTGGATTATGTATATACTTATTTTTGGAACAAATAATAAAATCACATTCAACGCCGGACTCTTTTTATTTTTTTTGGCATTTTCATAGACAACCAAAATAAGAAAAAAAATATTTTAAACAACCAGATTCATTTTGATTTTCATTTAATGGCACAACAAACCATTTTCTTTTTTTTGAAAAAAAACAAGACAGAACAATGATGATTTTTTCTTCTATTTTTCTTTGCCTTTAATATAACAAACAAATAAGACCTTTTTTCATTTTCTCAAAATTTCGGCAGAGTTTCGACACTACTTGGACATTTGTTTTTTTTTCTTTCTAAAAATAAGTAGTTATATCTCTACACTGCCATTTCCTCATCTTTTCACGATTTTCTAATTTGTGGAAAATGATGACAACATACAAAATCTTTTGAATTTTCATGCCTTGTTTTTATATGTATTTTTATTTTTTTATATTTATTGTTATTTTCAAAATGTGGCATGGGAAACATAAGGATTTCCAAGACATCTTGGATTTCGCAAATGTTCCCCATGCGCTTTTTCCAACATATGAAGCGTGGGGGACATATGGGAATTCCAAGACTTCTTGGATTCCACAAATGTTCCCCATGTGTTTTCTCAAAAAGCAAGCGTGGGGGACATAGGGAATTCCAAGGCTTCTTGGATTCCACAAATGTTCCCCATGCTTTGATTAAAATAACATCATGCTGGAAATGACCAAATGACCCATTCGCCCTTGACTGAATACAACATGTAGCACATAGGATGCCATAAGCTGGTCTATTATTTTCAGGTTGCTTGTCCTAGACGGACCCAACCCCTATGTTGAGTCCCCTAAGTCAAATGCACATGATGCAAACAAACGTTCCTACTAGGGATACGGCATGTGGCTTTGTTATACTAGGTTCAAAAACCTGGGTCGGTGTTCTAGACAGTGTACCCGAGCGGACAACTCGAGCTGAGGAAGGAGCTCCTTTCCGGGAACCAAAAGGCCAGCCGGCTTAGAAACTTTCCGAGCCTCCTTTATTCAGGGTATGACACTAACAAAATAGGGAGTCTCAACCAGTAAGCACATCCCCGGAGGTAAGAAGAGAAGGGTTTCGGCACAGTTTATATACAGTTCAAATAATATCAAAGCGGTAAAAGCAACATTTAGCACATTAGGCTCAAAACATGTAATAATCAGATAATAAATAAAGCCAAATAATAACAATTATTCTAAGCTCGAATTCTTAACCCTGAACCAGTGGTTCTGGGTTTTTCTTCCCCAGCAGAGTCGTCAGAGCTGTCACACCTCCTTTTTCCGCGCCCGCGAGGGTACAAGAGAGTTTTTCCAATTAAAGGACAATCGAAACGGGATTTATTTATTTATTTCAGAGTCGCCACTTGGGAGATTTAGGGTGTCCCAAGTCACCAATTTTAATCCCGAATCGAGGAAAAGAATGACTCTATATTACGGTCTGCGTACCAGAAATCCGGATAAGGAATTCTGTTTACCCGGGAGAAGGTGTTAGGCATTCCCGAATTCCGTGGTTCTAGCACGGTCGCTCAACTGTTATATTTGGCTTAATTATCTGATTTTGTACATGTTAAACCTATGTGCAAGTTTTAAACTCTTGACTGCTTTTATTATTATTGTTATTTTATCAAGAATTGTGAACATCGCTTAAAACACGTCTTTGGACTGCGTCACATGAAATGCACCCACAATCCGAAACATATTTTATTTGATGTTTTAGGATTTGGATTTGGGTCGCATGAAATGCACACCCGAGTTTAGGAAAATTAAATTATTAAAGACGCGCCTAAAGCGACTATCGCGTTATTATTTTGCGGAGGCCGTGAAATTCGCTAATCGACCCTCCTGAATGCTAAGTAATTTTAAACAAGTATTTACTGAGGGCCCCGCAGTTTGTATTTTTTATTCGGCGAGACTCATCTCATTCTTATTTTTTTAAAGAATTTGCAACGTCATGGAAATGCATCCCGGGCCACGCCACAATCAATGCGCCCGTGACTAGAGACATATTTCGACTCCGTTGAGATTTGGATTTGGGTCACATAAATGTGCACCCGAGTTTAGGGAGATAACATTATTAAAGGCGCGTCTAAAGCAACTAGCGCATTATTATTTTGGGGTAGGGCCGTGAAATTTACTAAACGGCCCGTCCCGGAATCTAAGTATTTAATACATATATTTTGCGAGGGCTCCGCAATTTGTACATTTTTATTTAGCGAAGCTCGTCTCTTTTTTTTTTATTATTATTATTATTTATTTTTTATTTTTTATATTTGTATATTATTATTATTATTTTTTTTTAAAAAAAAAGACAAGGCTAAAATGACTACATTTCTTTGCTATTTCGCGAGGTCATGGATCGTAGATTAAACTTATTTGATGAAACGAGTATTTTTCCGCGGGATTAAATTACTACTATGATTTTAACACTGCTACTACATGTTCAAACAACTATTAAGACAAACATTGAGATAACAACAATCTAAGCGTGAAGAAACAAAATGCCGAATAACTACTTAACATGACGGAACAAAAGAAATACATTCCCGAACAAATTTCAATATCATACGGAGTTAATTAACAAGGAATAGCAACTTACAAACATCATGTGAATATGTCTCACTCATTTGCATACTATTCGCATGAACTAGGATTGTATCTCAACGAACACATGTTCATGTTACTAAACAACAAATATGAAGGACATGGACAGAGATGACCTACTTGATATTATCGTCCGATGCGTTGGACCCGCGACGAAACCTCGGACAACAACCTCGACGTACTGGACCTCGACGAACGAAACGACCTCAAAAGAAACTGAAAGCTCGGCCCGAAAATGCTAACAACCTGCCATGTTCGCTGCTACTGGCTTTTCTCGACACAGCAGATCAGTGCGAAAGATGAAGCAAAAGGGGTCGAGGGACAGTGACGACTCGACGGGGGCTCCGGTGGTCGTTTGGCTTGAGAAAGGAGCAGCTATGGAGTGTCGTTTGTGCAGTGACGACGCAGCAACAATGGTGGGTCGTTTGTGCAGTGACGACGGGGTGCGAGGATGGTTTGACGTGAGGGAGTGGAGGTTTCACGTTATGGCGTCGGGGTGTGTGGTGGTGTTTGGACGATGGGAGGAGTTGGGCTGGTGGTTTTTGACGGGCAGCTGGGAAGGTCGTCGTCCGGTGCTGGGGGGGGAAAGTCCAGTAGGGTTTTTTGGACTGGTTTTTTTGAAGAAGACCGAGGAACAGTGGTCCGTTTTTTCTTCGTAGGTTTTTCTCACCTTCTCCTTTAAGAAGAAAGAGGAACAGTAGTATATCTCCTTCTTCTGTTTTTTCCTTCTTTTTTTTAAAAAAATTTCCCCCAGTCCGTTTTTTTTGTTTTTCAGTCGGTTTTTCTTCTTCTCTTTTGAGAAGAAGATGTACAGTACTTTTTCTTTAAAAATTCCCCAAAAAAGTCCTCTTGCCCGTTCTTTTCTTTGTTTAAGATTTCCAAAGTCCCCTCTTTTTCAAATTCCAAGTCCTTTCGTTGGTCCCCCCTTTGAAAATGTCCAAGTCCGTGCATTTGTAGCTTTGGCCAAGAAAAATGAGCCCCACATGTGGTGGGGTTCAAGGTTTATGTCCCCCACGCGTGGTGGGGTTCCCCATGTGTCCTGGACACGGTTTATTATGGGTTAGGTCCGAAATTAGGCCTAAAACCGGGCAGTTTGAACCCGAATATTATTCTTTTGCCCGGCCCCGAGAAATAGGGACACGTTGCTTAACTAGTCCTATATAAACAAAATAACTACCAAAAATAAGACTAGTATTTAAACAAAACTATATTGTTATTTTCTTAATATTTTCGAGATTAAAATAGCTACAAAATATTAATAAAACTATTTTTTGTAATTTTCGTTTTTTTTTAAATATTAAGATAAAATATGAAGTAATATTTTTTGTATTTTTCAAAGTTAAAATGACTAAAAACTATTTTTTTTTAATTTTCGTTCTTTAATAAAGACAAAAATATGAAGTAATATTTTTTGTATTTTTCAAAATTATAATGACCGCAAACATTAATAGAACTATATATTTTTTTTGTAATTTTCGAATTTATATAAAGTACCAAAATAAAGTACAATTTTTGTATTTTTCAAGTTTATGAGCGATACATAAACTAAAAGTTATATATATATATATATATATATATATATATATATATATATAATATATATATTTTTTGAAATCTTTCTTTTTGCAACGAAATAAAGTAAAATAGTTAAAATAGCTATATTAGTCCTAAGTTAAATATATAAGCTTAAGAACGTAAAAATTCCCGGGGAGGGTCAAAAATCACGTGCTTACAGCTGCCCCTCTTTGACTGGCATGATAGAAGGTAGTAACAGTTACAAAATTGGAAGGAATTCGATCACAAGTCGTGGTGTGAGAAAGAGGCCTAAAGGAAGGAATGCCCTGTCCTTTGGATTTAATCACAGAACAATTGCCTAGATGGCAAAGAGAGTAATAAAGTATTTGGAAGACATAGGCTATGAAAATGATAAGACCACCAGTCAACATTCGAGGACGAATGTTCCAAAGGGGGGAAGGATATTACATCTCGCGTTTTTGTAAGTTAAAATTTCATTTTCAACTAACCGACGTAGACTCGGAGATGAGATCATCTTGACATTAACGTACTTATGCTATTTATACAAGCGATAAATAAGTGTTAAGAAGGATAAAGGGGTACCCAGATTAAAGAAAACGAGTTTCGTTGAAAGTGGACAATTTGAGATAAAATACGGGTTAAGCGATAATACCCGATAATTATGAACTAGTACCAGGCAAGGTACCACATGACCATGATAGTAAGTTATATAAAGTGTATTAAAAATAAGTAGTATTTTAAGTAATTTGAGATAATTTTTAATTATGCAGGTAATTGATTAATTACCGTGCAACAGGATATTACCTAGTTAATTATTAGATTGTGAAAAAGAGACGTGGCAACAAATCGTTAAAATGGCATATGACTCTTAGTCATAGTAGAATTAGTGTCCATTAAAAATCATAAGGCCACTTACGTGTAAGTGTAAGGCCTTATGAAAGCTTAAGCTCATAACTTTACAAAATTTTGTTTCTTTCAAAACACATATTCATATTCAATATATCTTAAAACCATAAATTATTTCATAGCCCCATTGCTGACATTTCTACATCGAAAAAGGGGGTTGACCTTATATAGCTGCCGAATTACTTTGTAGACTTTCCAGTTTCAGTTTGTTTCTTGTGCTATCTCCTTAGAATCCGGCAACTGACTGTCCCAATGACTACTACAACATCATTATATTGCGACACATTTTCACATGTAATCAGTGAAAATAGTAAGAGCTAGCATCAGGAGCCAAACGGTTCTAGAGTTCAAGCTTGATCCAGAAAGATCTCAATAAAAATTCTTGCATCCAAACAATTCCAACGAGAATTGTTATAACCATAGCAACGTAAAATTGTATGGTTCTAAAAGAGTACGGTGTAATCTTTTCCGAGAATATTATACGGAGTTTTCGCTACTCCAGGTATGTTAAGGCTATCCCTTCTTTCTTTTGGCATGATCTATACGACACAAACGAAACGTACAAATGCACAAATTTCATAAATGACTCTATTCATAGAAGTATTAGAAGTGCATATGTTCTTGAAACTCCATATGTTTTATTATTCCATCATCTATTCATGGGTCTTAGAAAATACGTAATATGATTTTATGATATTAATCAGAGGTATAATGGTCTTATGACGTACCGAGAGATTTTGTTATCGTACTTCATATGCATTTCATGCATTTATACATGTACATTGACCCATGAATCAGTTGGCGTTATATATGCGTATATATGTATATATATGTATATGGGATATGGGAAAAGGTTACGGCGTTATATACGTACCCCCACCTGATCAGCTGGTATATGATGATGATGTTGCCCACAATGGCTGAAATATGATTCAAACGGCGTTATATACGCATATACATGTAAATATGATTCAAACGGCATTGCATTCATGTACATTGACCCATGACCAGATGAAGTTATATACGCATATATATATATATGTATATATATGTATATGGGATATGGGAAAGGTTATGGCGTTATATACGCACCACCACCTGATCAGCTGGTATACGATGATGATTTTTCCCGCAGTGGCCGATATGATATGATGGGATGCCCTCAAAGGTTGATAATGTTATGAAACATGTACCTATGCATGACATGATATTCATACGCATACGCATGACGCTAAAAGTAATTTATGATCTACAAAGTTATTCAGACTTACAGGTTGAGTCATTTACTCTATATGTCTTCCATGTCTCTTATGTATTTATTTATGTGCCTTACATACTCAGTACATTATTCGTACTGACATCCCTTTTGCCTGGGGACGCTGCATTTCATGCCCGTAGGTCCCGATATACAGGTCAAGAGCCCTCCACGTAGGCTATCAGCTCAGTGGAAGATGTTGGTGTGCTCCATTTACTTCGGAGTTGCTTGTTTGGTTAGTATGAGTTAGACGTATATTGTTTGGTATGGCGGGACTCTGTCTCAACCTTTATGATATTTATGTATTCTTAGAGGCTCGTAGACATATGTCTTTTATGTGAAATATTGTACGGCCTTGTCGGCCTATGTTTTGAGTTTATGAATGATTATGTTGGCCTATTAGGCTCGTATGTCACGTGTATATGATGATGTAATAATAAAGATACATTACGTTGGTATTCGATTGAGTAAGGTATCGGGTGCCCGTCGCGGCCCATCGGTTTGGGTCGTGACAGGTATGGAGACATCTGTGCTTATCCCTTAAAGGCTACAGAGTTAGGAACAATTTCACTTCTATTCATCTCTGTCATGCGGTTTGATCTCTCAATGCTAATTGAACTCTCTACTCTATTCTTTCTCATATGGCGAGAACACGTACAATTTCATCAGCTGATCAGCAGCTCGAACCCCTAGTGGCAGTTCCTACGAGGGGTAGAGGACGAGGCCGAAATAGGGGCAGGGCTCAGCCTAGAGCTCGAGCAGCAGCACCGGCGGCAGAGCCTCAGGTAGAGTTTGATTATGATGTTCCGGCCCAGATCGTTCCAATAGGGCCATCTTAGGTTCCAGAGGGGTTCATAGCTACCCCCGTACTTCAGGATTCTTTGGTCCATCTAGTGGGCCTTATGAAGAGTGTTACTCAAGCTGACATACTTCCTGTAGCATCAGCCGTCTCTTGGGCTGGGGGAGGAGTACAAATTACCGCTACTCACACTCTAGAGCAGATGGCTCCCCAATTTCAAACTCCAGTAGCTTAGCCAGTTGGGGTAGTTACGTCGGGTGTTGTAGCATGGACCAGTGATGGATCAGTTATGTCTTCTGATGCCTTGTAGAGATTGGACAGGTTCACCAAGCTTTTCACTACTACCTATGGCGGTACATCTTCAGAGGATCCCTAGACTATTTGGATAGTTGTCACGAGGTTCTACAGAACATGGGGATAGTGGAGACCAATGGGGTCGACTTTGCTGCTTTTCGTCTATCAGGTTCCGCCAAGAAATGGTGGAGGGATTATTGTTTGGCCAGACCAGCTGGGTCACCAGCTCTCACTTGAGACTAGTTCTCGTAGCTATTCTTGGAGAAGTATCTTTCTATCACTCAGAGAGAGGACTATTGGAGCTAGTTTGAGCGCCTTCAGCAGGGTTCTATGACCGTCACTTAGTACGAAACCAAATTTGTTGATTTGGTCCGTTTGCCCTTCTTATACTTCCCACCGAGAGAGAGAGGGTGAGGAGGTTTATTGAAGAACTTGCGCAGCCTATCAGATTGCAGATGGCTAAGGAGATAGGAAGTGAGATTTCTTTTCAGGATGCAACCAATGTGGCCAGACGAATTGAGATGGATTTAGCTCAGGGGAGTGGTCAGGGGTTTGATAAGAGGCCTCATCACTCCGATGGATTCAGTGGGGCCTCATTTGGAGGTCGAGGTACTATTGGTAGAGGCCATCATCCTAGCATGTTTCATTCAGTACTCAGACATTCCATAGAGCTTTAGGGGGTCGTGGTCTTTATGTACCTCCTTCAAGGCAGCCAACTTATAGTACACCACCAATTCCTATCAGAGCACCTCCTCTTTAGAGTTATTATCGTGGTCACCGGTCCATTAGGGTCAGACTCAGTTTCCTCAGCCATAGTATTCAGATGGATGTTTTAAGTGCGGTGAGTATGGGCATGTCCGGAGGACTTGTCTGAGATTAGTGGGTGTTCAGTCACAGCAGCAGAGTTCTTGTGCCATGATCTCGGCACTGCCTGCCCAACCAGCCAGATGTAGGGGTTAGGGAGCCAAAGGTAGGGGTCAACCCGCTAGAGGTGGAGGTAGGTCGTTAGAGGTTAAGGCCAGCTAACAGGAGGTCGTCCCAGGGAGATGGTTTAGGGTGGTGGGGCCCAAGCCCGATGTTATGCTTTTCCAACTAGGCCTGAGGCTGAGTCCTTTGATGTTGTTATCACATGTACTGTTTTGGTTTGTAGTAGAGATCCTTCAGTTCTATTCAATCCAGGATCTTTGTACTCCTATGTGTCATCTTATTTTGCTTCGTATTTGGTTGTGCCTCGTCATTCTTTGAGTGATCCCGTGTATGTGTCCACACCAGTAGGGGATTCTATTGTTGTAGATTATGTTTATCGCTCGTGTGTGATTGTTATTGGAGGTCTTGAGACTAGCGTAGATCTCCTGCTTCTCAATATGGTTGATTTCAATGTCATTTTGGGGATGGATTAGCTGTCACCTTATCATGCTATATTGGACTATCATGCCAAGACTGTGACCTTAGCACTGCTAGGGTTGTCTCGATTAGAGTGGAGAGGGACTCCTGGTCATACTACCAGTAGGGTTATCTCTTATATGAAGGCTCAGTGTATGGTCGAGAAGGGGTGTTTGGCTTATTTGCGTTATGTTAGTGATGCTAGTGCTGAGGTTCCTTCTATGGATTTTGTGCTAGTTGTTCGGGAGTTTCCAGAGGTTTTTCCTGCAGACCTACCGGGGATGCCACCCGACAGGGATATCGACTTTTGTATTGATTTGGCTCCGGGCACTCAGCCCATTTCTATCTCGCCATGCCGTATGGCCCCGTCAGAGTTGAAGGAACTGAAGGATCAGTTGCAAGACTTACTTGATAAGAGCTTTATTAGACCTAATGTCTCACCTTAGGGTGCACCAGTGTTATTTGTAAAGAAAAAGGACGGATCAATGAGGATATGCATAGATTATCGGCCGTTGAACAAAGTCACCATTAAGAACAAGTATCCATTGTCGAGGATTGATGATTTATTTGATTAGCTTAAGGGTGAGAAAGTGTTTTCGAAGATTGATTTGAGATCTGGCTACCATCAGTTGAGGATTAGGGCATCTGATGTCCCTAAGACAGCTTTTCGGACTCGGTACGGGCATTATGAGTTTATAGTGATGTCATTTGGGTTGACAAATACCCCAACAACATTTATGGATTTGATGAACCGAGTGTTCAAGCCCTATCTAGATTCCTTTGTGATTGTTTTCATTAATGATATCTTGGTCTACTCCCGCAGCCGAGAGGAGCATGAGTAGCATCTTCGAGTCATTCTCCAAACTCTGAGAGACAACCAGTTATATGCTAAGTTCTCGAAATATGAGTTTTGGTTGAATTCAGTTGCATTCTTGGGTCATGTTGTATCAACAGAGAGTATTCAGGTGGATTCTAAGAAGATTAGGGAAATCAAGGACTGGCGTAGACCCACATCAGCTACAAATATCTAGAGTTTCTTGGGTTTGGCGGGTTATTACCGTCGGTTTGTAGAGGGGTTTTCATCCATAGCAGCCCTAATGACCATATTGACTCAGAAGTGTACCCCGTTCAGGTGGTCAGACGCGTGTGAGGCGAGCTTTCAGAAGATCAAGACAGCTTTGACTACGGCGTCGGTGTTGGTGTTGCCTATAGGTTCAGGGCCATATATAGTATATTGTGACACATCTCTTATTGGACTTGGTGCGGTGTTGATGCAGAATGGTAAGGTTATTGCATATGCTTCATGACAATTGAAGATTTACGAGAAGAATTATCCAGTTCATGATTTGGAGCTAGTAGCCATTGTTCACGCGCTGAAGATTTGGAGGCATTATCTATATGGCGTGTCATGTGAAGTGTTCACAGATCATAAGAGTTTGCAGTATTTGTTCAAGCAGAAGGAGCTCAATTTGAGGCAGAGAAGGTGGTTGGAGCTATGGAAAGACTATGATATCACCATCTTCTATCATCCCGGGAAGGCCAATGTGGTGGCCGATGCTTTGAGTAGTAAGTCAGCTAGTATGGGAAGCCTTACGTATATTCCAGTCGGCAAGAGACCACTTGCTTTGGATGTTCAGGCTTTGGCCAATCAGCTCATGAGGTTGGATGTTTCTGAGCCCAATCGTGTTCTAGCCTGTACAGTCACTCGGTCTTCATTATTTGAGTGTATTATAGATCGGTAGTATGATGACCATCATTTGCTTGTCCTTAGGGACACAGTGCATCACGGGGGTGCCAAGCAGGTTACAGTTGGAGATGATGGAGTTTTGAGAATGCAAGGTTGTGTTTGTGTGCCTACTGTGGATGGACTTCATAAGTTGATTCTAGAGGAGGCCAATAGTTCCCGGTATTCTATTCATCTGGGCACCGACAAGATGTATCAGGACTTGCGGTAGCATTATTGGTGGAGGAGGATGAAGAAGGATATTGTCGCATATGTAGTGCAGTGTTTGAATTGTCAGCATGTAAAATACAAGCATCAGAGACATGGTGGTTTGCTTCAGAAGATTGAGATTCCTAAGTGGAAGTGGGAGCGTATCACTATGGATTTCGTTGTTGTACTCCCACGGACTAAAAGGAAGTTCGATGTAGTATGGGTTATTGTGGATAGGCTGACTAAGTCAGCTCATTTCATTCCTGTGGCAGTTTCCTATTCTTCGGAGTGGTTGGCACAGATCTATATTCGTGAGATCATTTGTCTTCATGGTGTGCCCATGTCAATCATTTCTGACTGGGATACACAGTTTACCTCGCATTTTTGAGGGGCAGTGCAGCGTGAGTTAGGTATGCAGGTCGAGTTGAGCTCAACATTTCATCCTGAGACGGACGGATAGTCCGAGCGTACTATTCAGATTTTAGAGATATGTTTCGCGCCTGTGTTATTGACTTTGGAGGTTCTTGGGATCAGTTCTTGCCGTTAGTGGAGTTTTCTTATAACAACAGTTATCAGTCGAGCATCCAGATGGCTCCCTATGAGGTATTATATGGTAAACGATGTCGATCACCAGTTGGGTGGTTTGAGCCGGGGGAAGCTCGATTGCTGGGTACAGATTTATATAGGATCTTGGATAAGGTTAAGATCATTCAGGATAGACTTCGTGTAGCTCAGTCCAGGCTGAAGAGTTATGCCAACCGTAAGGTTCACAATGTGGCATTCATGGTCGGAGAGTGAGTGTTGCTTCGAGTGTCGCCCATGAAGGGCGTGATGAGATTTGGGAAGAAGGGCAAGCTAAGCCCTAGGTTCATCGAACCTTTTGAGATCCTTGATCGAGTGGGAGAGGTGGCTTATAGACTTGTGTTGCTGCCAGGTTTATCAGTTGTGCATCCAGTGTGTCATGTGTCCATGCTTCGGAAGTATCACAGCGATCTATCCCACGTGTTATATTTTAGCACTATCCAGTTGGACAAGGATTTAACCTACGAGGAGGAGCCAATAGCTATTCTAGATCGGTAGTTCCATCAGTTGAGATCAAAGAGTTATCCTTCGGTTAATGTGCAGTGGAGAGGTCAGCCCGTTGAGGCAGCTACCTGGGAGCCCAAGTCCGATATGCAGAGTCGATATCCCCATCTTTTTACCAACTCAGGTACTTTTCTATGTCCGTTCGAGGATGAACGGTTGTTTTAGAGGTGGAGAATATGATGACCCAAAAGGTCATCTCATGTTTTAAAACCCAATTCGGGGTTCCAAGGTTTTCAAAATTCCATTTTCTTTCTCCTCGATTTGCATGCGCAGTATGGCCCGTTTCTAAAAAAGCCTTTATATGTTGAGAAAATGCTAAGTTTTGCCTTAAAAACTTATTTAAGTTGACTTAGGTCAACATTTTGATTAAACGGACCCGGAACCATATTTTGATGGTCCTGGAGGGTTCGTAGTAAAATATGGGACTTGGGCATATGCCTGGAAAAGAATTCCGAGCTCCCTAGCCTGAAGAATGAATTTTTGAAAGAAATTGATTAGATTGAAAATGCTATAATTTAAAAGATTTGATCTTGTTGGTATCGGGCCTGTATTTTGGTTTCGGAGCCCGGTACAAGACTGTTATGATATTTAAACCTTATCTGCAAAATTTGGTGAAAACAATAGTGATTTGATATGATTCGGACCCTCGGTTGTGAAAATAGTAACTTTAAGTGTCCTTGAGGATTTCATTAATTTTGATGCTAAATCCGTAGTTTTGGGTGTTATTTAGCGACTTGATCGTCCGAGCAAGTTTATATGATGTGTTAAGACTTGTGTACATGTTTGGTTTGGAGCCCCGAGGGCTCGGGTGAGTTTCAGATAGGCTAGGGGATGTCTAGGGTTAGAAAAGACCTAGTGTAGGATAGTTGCAGAGTTGCAGATCTCTGAACCTAGGAGTGCGGCCATGCTGAAAACTTCGCGGACCGCTGTGGGATTTTGCAACCGCGGTGGAGGGCTTCGCGGACCGCAGTGGATAAGGCCAAGGTTTCGTGACCGCGCCTATAATTCCACTGACCGTGGTGAAAATTTCGCGGACGCGGTAGTGTAAGGCCAAGGTTTTGCGGCCGCGCCCATGATTTCGCGGACCGCGTAGTGAGGATTCAGGGCGCTATATAAACAGGACTTCTCATCCATTTTTCGCTTTTTCAAAACCCTAAAACATAAGAGGTGATTTGTCAAATACTGTTTCTTCCCCAAATCATAAGTAGGTGATTCTTAACTCATTTCTTTCACTCTTTTACTTCTTTTTACAAGATTTCATCTTAGAATCTAGGGTTTTCATGGTGGAATTGAGAATTTTTGTGTAGAACTTAGAAATTTCAAAATTTGGGAATTTAGACCTCAAATTGAGGTAGGATTCCAAAACCAGTTATATATTCGAGCTCGGGGGTGAATGTGTAATCGGGTTTTGGTCTGAATTTTGGGTTTAGACCAAGCAGGCCCGGGTGTTGACTTTTGTTAACTTTTTCAAAAATGACCTAAATTGAATTCCTTGCTATTGTGGGTAGTTCCTAAGGCTTGTGTAATTTGCTAGATTCTACTAGTTCGGAGGCTTGTGTGAAAGGAATAGCTGTGATTGAACTTTGAGATTGGCTGTGGAATCGAGGTAAATGTTTGGTCTAACCTAGACTTGAGGGATTAGGGATCCCTGACTTACTTACTATGTGAAATTCCATGTGTGTGGCATATATGTGTGCTGATGAGTACCTATGCGCCACCGAATTATCATTTTAGTATGTTCCCTTCCCCGTTTCCTAATATATTGTTTCCTGTCTTAATACTACTAGCTCATAACTGTTTCCATGTCTAATTGCTTCATGTTAACTGTTGTTTTCTCTATTGAAGTATTAATTGTTTCGTAGTTTCATTTTAATGCCTTGTTGGTTTAATTTGGTTGTTGGTGCTCCATGGTACACCTTGGTTGGTCTCGCTGTGTAGTAATAACTTTTGAAGTTTCATAAATACATAGATCTTCTGTGGTTATGATTTGAGGTATAAAATGTTGTGGTGGGTTTGAGATAAACTATGAAACACTTGTTCTTATTTTGTGATTGGTACTGATATATAGGATCGGGTTGCACGCCGCAACAGGAGGAATAAAGGTGAATGTGATTGTCTGGTGGGAACGGGTTGCACGCTGCAACAAGGAGTAATAAGGGTGGACAAGTGGGATCGGGTTGCACGCCGCAATATGAGGAATAAGGGTGATTTATTGAGGAGTAATAAGGATGGACTGGTAGGATCGGGTTGCACGCTGCAACAAGGAATAATAAGAGTGAATATTTATATTGTTATTGATTATATGGTGGGATTGGGATGTCCGCCGCATCAAGGGTTATTCATGTATTCTTTTCTGCTGAGATTCATTATTGTGGTATTGAAACTCTCTTAAGGATTGGTTATAGCTAAGTATTAGTAGAAGGCATGGGTTCTGTATTTATTTAATGCAAGTTACTGTTATATTTCATTCTGCAATTCCTTTCTATCTTAGTATAAACTGTTGCAGGTTGTATATTGTTATGCCCCGTCGTAGCCTCATCACTACTCATCGAGGTTAGGCTCGGCACTTACCAGTACATGGTGTCGGTTGTACTGATACTATACTCGGCACTTTCTGTGCAGATTTCAGAGCTGGTAGTGGCTGATCGAGAGGTCAGTTGCTGATATTGCATTCATGAGACCTAAGGTAGTCCTGCAGGAGTCCGCAGGCCCTGACATCTCCTCCGACCTTTACTTCATTTTGTTTTACTTTCTTCGAGACAAATGTATTTTTTTTCAAACCATTACTTGTAGTATTGTTCATGAGTTATGACCCCAGTTTCTTGGTGGTATCTATTTCATCTTTCATTAATAGTATATGAGTAATCAGTTAAATTATATACTCCTGCTTACTTAGTTTTGTTTAATTTTAATTATGAAAGGATAAAGGAAAAAGGTGTAATATTCTGTAACGTTGGCTTGCCTAGCGAGTACAATGTTAGGCACCATCACGGTCCCGAAGGTGGTAAATTCGGGTCGTGACAACGGATCACCATGATAATTCCGGAGCATGGACACATGGAACACCGGATGGACTACTAATAAACTAGGTGGCAATGCAAGCCTGTAAGCCACCTCTCCCACTCTCTTAAGAATCTCAAAAGGTCTGATGTACCTAGGGCTCAACTTGCCTTTCTTTCTTAACCTCATCACACCCTTCATGGGTGAAACTCGGAGCAATACCCTATCTCCGACCATGAATGCAACATCACGAACCTTACGATCAGCATAACTCTTCTTCCTAGAGGAGCTGTGCAAAGTCGATCCTGAATAATCTTGACCCTATCCAAGGAATCACGTACCAAACTGTACCCAACAACCGAGCCTCCCCCAGATCGAACCACCCAACTGGCAAACGACACCGCCTCCCGTATAATGCCTTATAGGGATCCATCTGAATGCTCGACTGGTAGTTGTTGTTGTAGGCAAACTCCACAAATGGAAAGAATTGATCCACAGAACCTCCAAAGTCACAAGCGCGGAGCATATCCTCCAGTATCTGAATAGTGCACTCGGACTATCCATTTGTATGAGGATGAAATGTTGTGCTCAACTCACGTTGTACTGCCCTCTAGAAGTGCAAGGTGAACTGCGTACCTTGATCAGAAATGATAGACACGGGCACACCATGAAGACGAACGATCTCGTGGATGTAAATCTCAGCCAACCACTCTGAAGAATAGGTAACTGCCACAGGAATGAAATGCGTTGACTTGGTATGTCTATCCACAATAACCCATACCGCATCAAACTTCCTTTGAGTCAGTGGGAGTCCAACAACGATATCCATAGTGATATGCTCCCACTTCCACTCACGAATCTCTAACTTCTAAAGCAAACCACCAGGTCTCTGATGCTCATACTCTACTTGGTGACAATTTAGAGATCGATCTACATATACAACCATATCCTTCTTCATCATTCTCCACCAATAATGCTACCGTAAGTCCTGATATATCTTGGCGGCACCAGGATAAATAGAGTACCGGGAACTGTGAGCCTCCTCAAGGATCAACTCTTGAAGTCCATCTGCATTAGGCACACAAATACGACCTTGCATCCTCAAAACTCCGTCATCTTCAATAGTAACCTACTTGGCATCACCGTACCGCACTGTGTCCCTAAGGACAAGCAAATGAGGGTCATCATACTGTCGCTCACTGATACGCTCAAACAAGGAAGACTGAGGGACTGTACAAGCTAGAACACAACTGGGCTCAGAAACTTCCAAACTCACGAATTGATTGACCAAAGCCTGAACATCTAATGCAAGCGGCGTCTCACCGATTGGAATGTACACAAGGCTGACCATACTTACTAACTTTCTACTCAAGGCATCAACTAACACATTGGCCTTTCCGGGATGATACAAGATGATGCTATCATAGTCTTTCAATAGCTCCAACCACCTCCTCTGCCTCGAATTGAGATCCTTTTGTTTGAACAAATACTGCAAGCTCTGATGATCCGTGAATACCTTACACGACACACCGTAAAGGCAGTGACTCCAAATCTTCAGCGCATGAACAATGGCTGCCAACTCTAATCATTAACACGGTAATTCTTCTCATGAACCTTCAGCTACCACGACGCATATGCAATCACCCTGCCATCCTGCATCAATACCGTACCAAGTAAAATATGAGATGCATCACAATATACCGTATAAGATCCTGAACCTGTGGGCAACACTAACACTGGCACCGTAGTCAAGGCAGTCTTGAGCTTCTGAAAGCTCGCCTCACACTCATCGGACCATCTAAATGGGGCACCCTTCTGGGTCAACCTGATCAGTAGGGCTGCTATAGAAGAAAACCCCTTCACGAACTGATGGTTATATCACGCCAAACCCAAGAAACTCCAGATCTCCATAGCTGAAGTGGGTCTAGGCCAGTTCTAAACTGCCTCAATCTTCGTAGGATCTACCTAAATGCCCTCTGCCGATATTACATGCCCTAAGAAAGCGACTGAGTCCAACCAAAACTCGCATTTTGAAAACTTAGCATACAACTGGTTGTCTCTTAAAGTTTGAAATACGATCCGAAGATGTTGCTCATGCTCCTCTCGGCTACGGGAGTAAATCAAGATATCATCAATAAACACAATCATAAAGGAATCCAAATAAGACATGAACACTCGGTTCATCAAATCCATGAATGCTGCTGGGGCATTTGTTAGCCCAAATGACATAACTAGAAATGCATAATGCCTATACCGAGTCCGAAAAGCTATATTAGGGACATCTGATGCCCTAATCCTTGACTGATGGTAGCCAGAACTCAAATCAATCTTCGAAAATACTTTGGTACCCTAAAGCTGATCAAATAAGTCATCAATCTCCGGCGATGGATACTTGTTCTTAATGGTGACGTTGTTCAACTACCGATAATCTATGCACATCCTCATTGATCCATCCTTCTTCTTCACGAACAACAAAGGCAAACTCCAAGGTGAGACATTAGGTCTAATTAAGCCCTTATCTAGCAAATCTTGCAACTGCTCCTTCAATTCTTTCAACTTTGGCGGGGCCATACTGTATGGAAAAATAGAAATGGGCTGAGTGCTTGGAGCCAAGTCAATACATATGTCAATATATTTATCGGGTGGCATCCCTGGTAGGTCTACAGGAAATACCTCCAAAAACTCATGTACAACTGGTACTGAATCCATGGAAGGAACCTCCGCACTAGAATCGCGGACATAAGCCAAATAAGCTAGACACCCCTTCTCGACCATATGCTGAGCCTTCACATAAGAGATAACCCTACTGGTAGAATGGCCAGGAGTCCCTATCCACTCTAATCGAGGCAACCCCGACAAGGCTAAGGTCACCGTCTTGGCGTGATAATCCAATAACGATTCCATACCCAAAATGACATCAAAATCAACCATATCGAGAAGTAGAAGACCTACACTAGTCTCAAGACCTCCAATAGTAACCACACACGAACGATAGACACGATCTACAACAATAGAATCTCCCACGGGTGTGGACACACACACAAGAGCACTCAAAGAATCATGAGGCACAACTAGATATAAAGCAAAATAGGATGACACATAGGAATAAGTAGAGCCCAGATTAAATAGAACTGAAGTATCTCTATGGAAAACTAGAACAATACTTGTGATAACAGCGTTTGATGACTCAGCCTCAGGCCTGGCTGGGAAAGCATAACATCGGGGCTAGGCCCCATCACTCTAAACCACATCCCTAGGATGACTGCTAGTTGGCTAGCCTCCACCTCTAGAAGCCTGACCTTCACTTCTAACGGCCTGACCTCCACTTTTTGCTGCCTAACTCATACTTCTAGCTGGCTGAGCGGGCGGTGGTGCAACCGGTGCTAGAATCATGGCACGAGAACTCTACTATGGCGTGCCGCCCAATAATCTCAGATATGTCCTCTTGATATGTCCAAAAATCACTGCACTCAAAACATCCATACGGGTGTTGTGACTGCTAAAACTGAGACTGACCCGAACGAGCCAAATGACAATGGTGATAACTCTGAATAGGAGGTGCACTGATAGGAGCTGGTGGTGTACTATAGGCTGGCTGCCAAGAATAAGGCACATAAGGACCACGACTCCCTAAAGCACTGTGGTATGCCTGAAGCACTGAATGATATGGCCTGGGAGGATGGCCCCTACCAAAAGTACCCCTCCCTCTAGATAAGGCACCACTAAAAGCACCAGAATGACAAGGCCTCTTATCAGACCCCTTCTCTCTCTCCTGTGAAAGAACATCCTTGATCCGCCTAGCGACATTAGTAGTCGTATGAAGAGAAATCTCACCCTATTTTCCTTGGACATCTGAAGCTTGATAGGGTGAGCGAGTCCCTCAATAGACCTCCTCACTCTCTCTCTCGGTAGGAAGCAGAAGAATAGTATGATGGGCTTGATCCACAAAACGGGTCTCATACTGAGTGACTGACGTACTACCCTTTTGAAGACGCTCAAACTGCATGCGGTAACTCTCTCTCAGTGTGATAGGAAGGAACTTCTCAAGAAATAGCTGAGAGAACTGGTCCTAAGTAAGAGCAGGCGACTCAGCTAGTTTGGTAGATACATAATCCTTCCACCATCTTTTTGCGGAACCCGTCATTTGAAACATAGCAAAATCGACCATATTGGTCTCAACTATACCTATGTTCCGCAGCATCTCATGGAAGCAATCAAGATAATCCTGTGGGTTCTCAGAAGGTGCTCCATTGAAGTGATCTAGGAAGAGCTTGGTAACTTTTCCAGTCTTAATAAGCCCTCAGAAGACATGGAATGTCCATCACCAACATGTGCCGCAATAACTTGCTGAACTACCCCAACTAGCGGGGCTACTGGAGTCTGATACTGGGGAGCCATCTTCTCTGGAGTGTGAGTAGCAGGAGTCTGTGCTCCTTTCCCAGCCTGAGAAACGGCTGGTGCTATAGGAAATGTACCGGCCTGGGCCACATTCTATATAAGGCCTACCAAATATCCCAAAGCATCCAGAAGCACTGGGATGGCGATGAACCCCTCTGGGACCTAAGCTGGTCCAACAGGTGCAGTCTAAGCTGGAACCTTCTCATCAAAATCTGCCTGAGGATCCACTGTTAGTGTTGTTACTTGAGCTCTAGGTTGAGCTCTGCCTTTGTCTCTGCCTATGCCTCGACCTCTAGCGCGACCTCGGCCTCAATCTTTGCCCCTAGTAGGAGTTGCTGCTAGGGGCTTTGACTGTTGTACAGCTGAAGATGCGATGCGTGTTCTCGCCATCTGCGAGAGATCAAGAATAGAAGAGTTCAATCATTAATGGTAGAATAAACTCGCACGATAGAGAACAATAGAAGTGAAATTGTTCCTAACTCCATAGCCTCTGGAAGATAAGTACAGACGTCTCTGTACCGATTCTTGATCTCGTCCAAGTCACACCTCTCTTTTAGGTTATGAAACGATTGATGCAAAAGTAACACCTAACAGAGAGTGGGGGTCGAATTCTACAGGGAGCTATAAAAATAAGATTTGAGGTATATATTATGGTGAATGAGCTTGAACTATCTTAAATTATACTTCCACAAATTTGGTTGATTCTAGGTCAAGTTTAAACTAAGATTGCAAGATAAAATAATGGAAACTAAGAAATTGTTTTTGTTGTTGTTTTCAAATAATGTAAAACGCCTAGGGCTATCACCTTCACCTAGGTGTTTGCCTAATGGGTTGTAAATATTAAAGCTTGTTTTGTTGGTCGGTGTATATTATAGCTATCAACACTCAATTACCCTCTCAATACCTCTCTGTAAAAGAGTGATTTTGCCCAAATTGGCTTTCCCAAGTACAAAGGGGTATTGAACGAAACAGTTGATAAAATGTTCAAGTCAGGTTTTACTATCTCTAGGTTCAACCCTTTAATTGGGACTCTTAATCTCTTGATTTTGTCCCAATTTCTTGTTAGCCAAGTTTTCCTAGACTAAGTCTCTCTTTCTCAAGTAGAGACCAAGTCAAATAAGCATGAACTAATGTTTGCGACCATTAATTCTACAATTAAAAGCAAGAACAAGGCTAAATAATAAACACCCAACCATAAACAAGCCATTAATAAAAAAAAACCATTAGGTTTACACTCTAGGGTTGGGTTACAACCCTAGTGAGAATCTAGCTACTCATAGTGGGTGTAGAAGAAAACAAGGAATAAAATTTAATAAAACTCATATTGCAAGATTAAAATATGAAAACCCAATGTTAAATCACCAAAATAAGCTAAAGTTGCCTAAATAAGTAAGAAAAAATGGCTACAACACTTTGAATATTCAAAACTTGACCTAATTTTGTGAAACTATTCTATTTATACAAAGCTGGAAATTTCGGACAAAAATGCCCTTTCAGAGGTTCTGCGGCCGCATAAGTTTGAAATGAAGCCGCATCTCTCATGTTCTGCAGTACGCACAAATATGGTGCGGCCGCCCAAGGCTCTTTTGGGGACCGCACAAGGCTCTTTTGCAGACCGCACAATTTTGAGTGAGGCCGCATAGCTGACTTCTGAGGCCGCACAATAATTGTGTGGTCCGCATTTCCTTTAATCCTAAAATGATTCTTTGAACTTCTGCTATTGGTTAGCTTGTGCGGCCGCACATTTCATGTGCAGTCCGCACTTTGCACTAAGACTCTAATATATTTTCCTTCCCACTCTGCTGCCGCAGATGAAAATTTGCGGTCTGCACTTGAGGTTTTGTACCTGCTTTATGTCCTTGAGTTTAGATCACCCCTTGTTGAGTTGGATTTCATCTTAGTGGCTCATTTTCCAATACTCCTGCAATTAAGCATATTTCATCAGTTTTCGGGAATACAATTAAACACTTTTGGACTAAAACAAAATCTAAAAGGCGTTAAAAAGTAGTCAAAATTCCCACTTATCAACTCCCCAGACTTAAGCTTTTGCTTGTCTTTAAGTAAATAAGGTAATTTAAGAGCTATTCCAGCTAATCAAAGGTTCATCAATCACACATCAATTGGGACCAACAATTACCCACAACACTTATGAATTATCACCAAGGCAATCATTTGAAGTTTTAAGCACAAATAGTTCTAATGTGACACTTGAGCATCAAGAGTTGACTTTATTCATCAAGGAAGCTCGCACTTTCATGTAGGTCATTGTGGATCCCAAACTCCTCCTCATCTACTCTCCGTTAGCATATCTCACTTAAGAATGTAGCACTCAATTTAAAACATTTGTGAAAAGTTCGCCTATCTCTCTCAAAAGAATGTCACAAGTACGGCTTTAAGTACCATATGCTTGCCCCTCATATAGATCACCACTAATGTAAGTTCATTCTGCTTGAAATCACGTAGGGATTTTTCGGAATGTAATGAAGGCTTTTGGACTAAGGTTGGATATGTTGGAAAAGAACCAGTTCATCTTTCCTTAAGCATGCCAATTTCTCTTTTTTTTTTGCTCCTGTTTTGCCGACTCTTTGAGGCATTTTATTTTTACTTTAGGGGAACTAGAGAGACTTAACATCACTCTTTCATGGTCATGATATTCATCTTCTCCTTCTTTGTTTTCTCCATGCTTTGCATCGTTTCTTTTCTTTGAATCCCTTCAACTTATTCACTTTCTTTTTGCATTTTTTTCTTTTATTCTTTCTTTATTTTTATTGACTTTCCTTTCTTCATTTCTTTTCTCTGTTTGTGCCTTGATACCACTTTCAAACTCCTTGTCTCTCCCCCAAGCTTATATTTTAGCCAATTGTTTCTCAAGAGTATTAAGGAAAGTTCGGGTGCCAAGAGAGGGTCACTACAAACGGGTAAAGGCTTGTAACGTGGTTATCAAATGAGAAAGGTCTTAGGATCAAATATGTTGACTAGGGATAACAACATTGGTGGGACATGGAAAATTTCAAACAGATCAAGGAGAGCCTACAATCATTTTTCAAGCCAAGCAAAACTTAAGATTTCGCCTAGAAACACATTCGGGGCTAAGTTCTAGACCATTCGCACGGGTACTTGGACTTGCAACAAAACATCTCACCTCTCACACAACTAGAATGTTAAAGAGGATAGAGTCAAGGGCCCACAACAACCATATTCAAGATTGAAAATCACTAATGGTTTAACTAAACTACTCGATGATTGCTTAAGTCAACACAAGAGTCAGAAGCTCCCTAACTAGAGCTATTTCTTTCCAAGAACTTGTTTTTAATTATAAGCACGTAGTTAAGTGTGTTGGTACCAAGTGAAGCATTCTTGACTCTTCTAGTCTGACTCAATTTGGTCCTCTTATTCATTATTAATACTATTCTTACCTAAACATAAAAAATAGACTCAATACCTTAAGAAGGTTGTCACACCATCCATCATTGGGAAGAGTCACCCGGTTCACACAAAAACCACTTTGGAAAGAACCGTGGAATTAATAAAACCAAAGGCTTATTGATCACTTAAACATTAACTACTAAATTAAAAAGAAGCTATTAGACTAAACATTGACTACTAAGAAAACAAAATAAAGAAGCTATAAAATAAACTACTGAAAGCATAAATGAATATACAAAATGAGAGAGGAAGAAAGAAAATATATACATCAATACAGGGAGGAGAATATGTACATAATGAAAATAAAAAGAGAATGTTATTAGTTATTACATGTCAATGTCAAATATAAAATCAAATAAACTCCACTCCCTCCCCCAATAAGAATAAGCATTGTCCCCAATTCTTAACAAAATAAAACCAAGGGAAAGAGTATAGAGGACTCCCTATGTGGTCTCGTGTCCATAGCAGCATCACCGCCCTCAGGCTCCTCCAACTGGATCTCGTCATCCTCTTCTCGTGGAGTATCTGGGTTGGCGAACATCTGTCGCACTGCCTCAACAGTATAGGCAGCGACGTCTGGCTCCTCAGACTGGCCAGCTGGTGCCACTGGTGCTGATGGTGCTGCTGGGTCTGCTAGTGTTGCGTGAGCTGTCTCCATCAGCAAATCAAACTGAAGGTCTCCAGTAGCTGCTATCTTGGTCACCTCTCGTCTCAACCTGTCAATTGATTTCTTTGAAGCCTAGGATTTCCTCATCTTCTTCACCTGCTTCCCAAGCTCCTTAATTTCTCCCCCATGTGCCACCAAAGTGTCCATATGGTCTTCTGGTTCTCCATTATCTTCTTCAAAGTGTCCTCCACTATCGGAGGAATCTGGGGTACCAAGGTAGATGTCTTGGCTGCAATAGCGCTGGATAGGTCAGACATCTTTACAGTAGTTGTCTGCATCCAGTTGTTGAGACTCGCAATATCTAGGAAACTTGCAGCACAGAAAGTGGATGAGCAGGAATAGGCACCAGCTTTAGAGTATAAGTGGGTGGAAATGATGCTGACATCCCGGAATATTGAAGGTGGAGGCATGTCAGCTATAGTGGTAGAAGGCTCGGCTGCAGTGGTAGGCATATCAGATGAAGGCTCGGAAGGTTGACTGACCCTTGTTCTTCGGGTTCCTCGGGTCCTTCAGAGAGTACCATCTGAAGGGCTTCTTCGCCCGAATCTTTGTATCAAAACCCATTGACTCAACCCCCACATCAGTAAGATACTTAGTGATATCCCAGCGATACGGGTAGGAGCTATCATCCTGTTTACCGACCAGAGACATGTGGGACGACATAATGGCACCCACATTGATTGGGTACCCGGCCATAATGGAATCCACGAGAACTGCCATAGGGATTGAGAGGTCATTTCAATTCTAGCATAGGTCTAGTCGACTGCACACAAAGGTCTGCCACCCTTTTCTCTTCAAAGTTCAGGGTGTTCCGCTGAATAGGAACCCATGCTGTGATCCATGGTGGTGTTGGTCCTGGAGCTACCAAAATCTTAGCTAGCCAAGGGTGAGCTGTATCACCCAGTGCGAACTTCTCCAAATATTGCACCAGCTCCACATCCTCGAGCCCAAAATATGTGTTCAGGGTGCTCTGATCAAATCTAACTTTTAAGTTCCTCACTTTAGTCACCTTGGTCCCCTTCTTGATATGCGCCACATTGGCATAGAATTCCCGAACCAAGTGCTCCTTGGCATCCACCACACTCTGAGTGAACAATGTCCACCATTTTCTCTCCTTGAATTGTCTTAACACATTCGGGTTGTACCTATCCAAGTCCTTCAATACAAACTGATGCTCAAGGGTGAGCGATATCTAAGGCCGCCACTATCGTAACCTGTTGAATGCAGTCAGGTTCACAAATCTATATTCCCAAACCTCTTTCTTCTTCGACCTCTCAAGGCCGGCAACCCTGGTATCACCCCCTACACTATCGTCTGGAATATCATCATCATCAGTAGCAGTAGTAGCTGGTGCGTCGGGACATGTGTAGAAGAGGGCTCTAAACCCTGACTATCATCTTCCAAACCCTCAGAAGTGCTTGCTGAGGTGGAAGGCTCATCTTGAAGCTAAAATCTCCCCTGAAGCTGTCGTGGCTATGATTGAGCATTAGGCTACTCTTGCATAGAGTTGCCCTCTGATGCTTGCCGAGACGGGACATATGAACTAGACTCAGCAAGCTCAGGCGCTCTCCCGTCTATTGCCTTTTTGGCTATAACTCTTTGCACAGAGAATGGTAGGGTACCTCTGCCTCGGTCTCAAGAGGGTTCACCCCTCCCCTTTGATGAATCATCGCGTCCCCGAGATCTGACCATTTTTTGCAATAGATAGCAACGGGAGTCAGTTGAAGATAAAACTCAGAATAGTAGACAGTTGCAGAACAAAATAGTATGCAGGATAGGGAAGTGCGGTGCACACATTTCTGAGTGCGTCCGAATATGGGTTTGCACGGACCACATAATTTGAAAGTGTGTCCGCAGTGATGATTCTGTGATCCGCACAATTTTGAGTGCGACCATACATCTGGAGTGCGATCCGCATTATTTTGGGTGCGGTCGTATAATGAAATCTCAAAAATCACAACTCTCTAAAGACAAAGAATTGATCTCATCTGTGGCCGCAGTTTAATTTCTGTGGACTGCACAATCAAGCTACACCAAGTTCCATAAACTAACGATCTATGGACCATACAATTCCTTGTGCCGCCACACAATTCAAAATCAATCGGGCAGTAAACTTAGGGTTTCTAATTCACGCACAATTTAGACATGGTAGTAGCAATTTAGACATGATAAACAGTATAACCATCCCCCATATAACAACTAGGAGTTTACCTAATACAAATTTCATCCCACATGATTATGAATTTGACAATAGGTCTAAAAATAACTAATAATTATGAATAAAATTTAAAAAATTTAAAAATTCTAAAAGTGGTGTGAACATACCAGTGATAAAGGCGTTAAGGAAGGATTAAAGATGATGAACTAAGTGCCAGATGCTTGAATCAGTTGAGTGCAATGTGTTTACCTTTGTTTTAATTTCTCACAGTGTGTAAAGTTTCAGTAGTACAGTGAAAAGCACTATTTATACTTAACGAGATGGCCTAAGGTTCAAGAGATGAGTGCGGCCGCAGAATTCCTTCTGCAGTCCATACTCAGTTACCTGATGTACATTTTCCTTTTGATAATCTATGGTCTGCACATTTTTGGGTGCGACTGCAGATTTTGGTGTGGACCACACATTTCCTTGTACGACCGCACATTGGCCATTTCTCTAACAGATAAACTTCAAAGAGTGTGAATTTTTTGATTTCCAGTTGTGCGGTCCACACAAGAATTGTGTGCCTACATATTCTCTTCTGCTATGGCATTCCAAATTGTGCAGTCCGCACTCTTACCATACTTAGCCAATTTTTCTGATCACTATCCCTGTAAAGCACACTCATTCCTGCAACACACTTCAAAACTAGTTAGCACAAAAAAAGACCTATCAAAAGAAGTGGAAAAGGAAAAAGAAAAAGAAACATGGGTTGTCTCCCAAGAAGCTCCTGAGTTAACGTTACGACACGACGCAGATTACCACCATCACTTGAAATGAATCACTGCCATGACATGGCCATCACCAACTTGTCCCCAGTAATGCTTCACCCGGTGACCATTGACTCTAAACACCTCATCATTTTTATTCTTCAAGTCGAATGCACCAAAGGGTGTCACACCCACAACTTCGAACGGGCCACTCCATTTAGACTTCAACTTTCCTGGAAACATCCATAATCTAGAATTGAACAACAAAACAAGATCACCTTTTTTAAACTCATTGTTCAGAATGTACGTATCATGGAGGTACTTCATCTTCTCCTTGTATAAGGACGAACATGTGTATGCATGGTACCGTAACTCATCTAACTCATTCAATTGTGCCACCCTTAAGTTGGCGTCTACATCCCACTCAAGATTCAACTTCTTCAAAGCCCACTTGGCTTTGTGCTCAAGTTCCACCAAAAGGTGACAAGCTTTTCCGAACATCAATTGGTATGGAGACATTCCAATCGGTGTTTTGTAATCCATCCTATAAGCCCATATTCTTTGACCTATCCGTCCGATTAGCATTTACTGTTTTGGACAAAATACTCTTTATCTCCCAGTTGGAGACTTCTACTTGACCGCTTGCTTGTGGATGATAGGGAGTCGTGACTTGATGAGTGACACCATACTTGGTGAGTAAGGTATCAAAAGATTAGTTGTAAAAATGTGATCTCCCATAACTTATGATAGCCCTTGAAGCACTAAATCTTGTAAAAATGTTCTTCTTCAAAAACGCCACCACAATTCTCGCTTCATTGTTTGGTAAAGCAATGGCCTCAACCCATTTGGACACATAATCAATCGCGACCAAGATGTAGGTGTTTCCACAAGAACTCACAAAAGGACCCATAAAGTCAATACCCCACACATCAAAAATATCAATCTCCAAAATGGTAGTGAGGGGAATTTCATTTTACTTTGAGATTACACCGGCCCTTTGACATTCAACACAATGCTTGACAAGATCACTTTCATCCTTGTACCGAGTGGGCCAACAGAATACACAACTTAACATTTTGGTCGTCGTTCTTGCTCCACCATGGTGACCACCATACGGCGAAGAAGGACAAGCCCCAAGAATTTCACTTTGTTCCTCCTCCGGTACACATCTTCTAATCTCTCCATCCGTACAAATCCGAAAAAAGTACGGTTCATCCCAATAGTAGTCTTGACAATATCGTTTGAGCTTCTTCTTTTGGTTTAAAGAGAACTCAACCATAATGATACCACTCACACGATAATTTGCTAGGTCCGCGAACCAAGGCACCTCTTTCATTGAAAT
This sequence comes from Nicotiana tabacum, assembly GCF_000715075.1. Taxonomy (NCBI): domain Eukaryota; kingdom Viridiplantae; phylum Streptophyta; class Magnoliopsida; order Solanales; family Solanaceae; genus Nicotiana; species Nicotiana tabacum. Next base: position 111,501,680 of record NC_134087.1, read on the forward strand.
AGACAGGAGTTGCTCGTTGGGGAAGGAGTCATTGATTTCAAAGACATCATGAAGCCTCCCATCCTCCTCCAAACGAGACAAGCGGTCCGCCACTTGGTTTTCACTCCCTTTTCGATCTTGGATGTCTATATCAAAATCTTTTAACAAAAGTACCCATCTCATCAACCGGGCTTTGGAATCTTTTTTGCCTATGAGATAACGAAGTGCTTCATGATCTGTGTGAACAATCACTTTTGCACCCATCAAGTACGGGTGAAACTTCTCAATAGAAAACACTATGGCAAGGAGCTTTTTTCCGTAATGGTGTAGTTGACTTGGGCATTATTCATGGTCTTGCTTGCATAATAAACCAGATGAAAGATTTTGTTGATGTGTTGCCCCAAAATAGCCCATACTGCTACATCACTTGCATCGCACATGAGCTCAAAAGGAACACTCCAATTTGGAGTAGTCATAATGGGAGTAGTAGTAAACTTGAGCTTTAGCAATTCAAAGGCTCTCATACAATCATCATTGAAATGAAACTTGGCATCTTTCTCCAAAAGCTTGCACAACGGGTTTACCACTTTAGAGAAGTCCTTGATGAAACGCCGGTAAAATCTCGCATGGCCTAAGAAACTCCGCACGCCTTTCACTGAAGTTGGAGGTGGAAGTTTAGAAATCACCTCAATCTTAGCTTTGTCGACTTTAATGCCATTCTTTGAGATCTTATGGCCAAGGAAAATGCCTTCCTCAACCATGAAATGACACTTCTCCCAATTGAGCACCAAGTTTGTTTCTTCACATCTTGCCATCACTTTGTCCAAGTTTTCTAAACAATCATCAAAAGAATTTCCGACCACCAAAAAGTCATCCATAAAGATTTCAAGGTAGTCTTCCACCATATCTGTGAAGATAGCCATCATACACCTTTGAAAAGTTGTCGGTGCATTGCACAACCCAAATGGCATCTATGAGAATGCGAAAGTACCATAATGACATGTGAAAGTAATTTTATCTTTATCCTCCAGAGTAATAAGAATTTGATTGTAGCCGGAACACCCTTCAAGGAAACAATAGAAAGCACGGACGACCAATCTATCAATCATTTGATCTAGGAAGGAAAGTGAGAAATGATCCTTCCTTGTGACTTTGTTGATCTTGCGATAGTCCATACACACTCTCCACCCGGTCACCATTCTTGTAGGAATCAACTCATTCTTGTCATTGGTGACCACCGTAATGCCCTCTTTATTTGGGATATATTGAACCGAAGAAGTCCACGAACTATCAAAAATAGGGGTAAACAACCCTAGCATCTAACCACCTAATGATCTCCTTTTTGACAACCTCTTGCATGGCTTCATTGAGTCTCCTTTGATGTTCAATAGATGGTTTGGCACCTTCCTCCAAGTTAATCTTGTGCATGTAAAATGTGGGGCTTATTCCCTGAATATCCACCAATGTCCATCCAATAGCCTTCTTCCTCTTTTGTAGCACCGCCAATGTGGAATCTACATGCACGCTAGTCAAACAAGAGGAAAGAATAACCGGTAAAGTAGAAGATGGGCCAGGAAATTCATACCGAAGATGTGGAGGTAATGGCTTCAACTCCAAGATGGGAAGCTCCTCAATTGAAGGCTATGTTGGAGGAGTGGTTCTATTCTCGAGATCCAAGGACAATTTGCGGGGCTCATTAGTGTACGACCCTATTCCTTGAAAAGAGTTTACACATTCCACGTAACCCTCCATTTCTTCATCATCACAATTGAGCAAGACGGCCTCCAATGTATCATCAACATTCATCACAACACTTGTTTCATCCACAATCACATTAATCACCAAGTCCACAAAAGAGCATACCTCATTGCTATTGAGTTGCCTCATAGACTTACACATATGGAAAAACACATTTTCATCACCGACCCGGAAAGTAAGTTCTCCGACTTCAACATCAACTAGAGCCTTCCCCGTGGAAAGGAAAGGTCTCCCAAGAATGATCGGAACCTCATAATCAACCTCAAAATCAAGAATAACAAAAATCCACTGGAAGAATGAATTTATCAACACGAACCAACACATCATCAATCACTCCCAACGGTCTCTTCATGGTACGATCCGTCATTTGTAATCTCATAGATGCTCATCTTGGTTGCCCAATTCCCAAAGTCTTGAATACCAAATTGGGCATCAAATTTATACTTTCCCCAAGATTACAAAGAGCTTTAGCAAACTCGGCACTTCCAATGGTACAAGGGATTTTGAAAGTGTCGGGATCTTCCAATTTAGGAGCCATTGAATGCACATGCACTCACTTGATGAGTCACCTTTATAGTTTCATAATTCATCGACCACTTCTTTGTCACCAAGTCCTTCATGAACTTTTCATAATTGGGCATTTGCTCCAAAGCCTCAACCAATGGCACAATAATATATAGACTCTTCATCATGTCAATGAATTTTTTGAATTGATTCTCGCCATTTTGCTTGGCAAGCCTTTGAGAGTATGGAGGAGGAGGCCTAGCATTGGTGCCTTAGCCTTTTGCACTACCGGTTCCGGTATGTCAACAATGTGCTCCCTAGATTGGTTCACTTACTCTTGAGCTTCCTCCACATTGTCATCAATATCAATCCTCACTTCATCATTTCTTGCACCACATTGTTCGAAATCTCATCTTCTTGTACCATTTGCTCATCATCCACAAGTTTTCTTTGACTTGAGGTGGGTGCATCCCAACCTTTACACTCTTTATAGTAATGGACATGGCATGTCTCGTGTTGTTCCCATCTTTTGGGTTCCCCACCGTGTCACTTGGTAATTCCCCCTTAGGACGAGTCTTTAAAGCTTGGGAGATTTTCCCCAATTAAACTTCCAAATTACAAATTGAAGTGTTGTTAGAGGCTAGTTGGGCATCGGAGTCAGCATTCTTCTCCATCATTTTTCTCCATCATTTGTTTGAACATATTCTCAATCTGTCCCATCTCATTATTAGAAGAACTTGGATCATGGGAAGGATAAGGAGGCGGGTTGCTTGGTTGTTGATACATCGGGGGCCTTTGAAAACACGACCCTCGATTGCCTTGGTTATTATTCCATACCCCTTGGTTGTTACCTCCCCAATATCCTTAAATATTTCCACTCCAATTGCCTTAGTCATTTTGACCATTCCAATTTCCTTGATTGTTTTGATTGTTCCAATTCCCTTGGTTGTTACCACCATTCCAATTACCTTGGTTGCTAGAATTCCAATTCTCTTGGTTACCTTGAGGTCACCATTGTTGTTGATTCGGGCCTTGAGAGTTGTTTCTTTGCCCTTGGAAGTTGTTCGCATATTATACTTCCTCCTCTTGTTCATTGTAAGATTCATCTTGATCAAACCCACTATCTTTTTGCACTTAATGTTCCGTACAGTTTTGCACTAGGGAACCCTTTTGCCTTCTCTTGTTCACCATCATACTAACTCCCTCCATTGACTTGCTTAGGACCTTGCACTTGTTGAGGTTGAGCCATGGCTAATTAATTCATTATGGTGGTAAACTCGGCAATTGCTTGCCCATGATCATGCAATTCTTTATGTAGGTGAATCATGTTTTGATCACCTTGAGGAACATTTGCTCTACTTTGCACTACCGATGAAGTATCCACCATTTCATCTAAGATATCACAAGCTTCCGCATATAGCGTTTTCATGACATTTCCACCAGCAAGTTGGTTGACCACGCATTGATTGGTAGTATTGATCTTACAATAGAAAGTTTGTTGAATCATAGCCTCCGTCATGTCATTGTTTGGGAACTCTTTCACCATAGTTCGGTACCTCTCCCATATTTCATGCAACGGCTCATTGGGTTCTTATTTGAATGCTAGAATCTCGTCTCTAAGAATAGCCATATGCCCGAGAGAGAAAGGAAATAGCCTCAACCTTAAAGCATCCTCGAAGACGTTTGTCTGTTTACTCCCCCAATAAGTGTCCACAAACCCCTTCAAAGTGTTTGTACACATTTTGATCCGGAGCTCCAATGAAGAGTTCTCGTTTCTCTAGCAATGTGAGCATAACATTCGTGATTTGAAAATTTCATGCCCTAACGCGAGCGGGACTATGACACTTGCATACCCTTCATTTGGCAACACTCGGTGTGGAGCCGCTCTTGGTAGAGGTGGGGGTGGAATGGGAATGTTATCTTGAGGCGGTCGACCTCGTCTATTTGCTTGAGGTTCAAGAGGAACCTCTTCAACTTGGTCATCTTCCACGTCCACTTCCCCCATAGGCATATTTCCGAGTGGATCATTGTTGTTTAGAGCCATTGTTGCACCTACACTTGTTTTGCAAAAAAAAAAGATTAGTAACACGGAAGGAGAAGAAGATAATTCATACACAAAACCAAATATATAGATAAATCCATTTTTAGCTCCCCGGCAACGGCACCAAAAATTGATCTTGTCCAAGTCACACCTCTATTTGAGGTTATGAAACAGTCGAAGCAATAGTAATACTCAATAGAGAGTCGGGGTCGGATTCCACAGGGAGCTATAAGAATGGAATTTAGAGGTATATATTATGGTGAATGAGCATGAAATATCTTAAATTACACTTCCACAAAATTGGTTGATTCTAGGTCTAATTTAAACTAAGATTTCAAGATAAAATAATGGAAACTAAGAAATTGTTTTTGTTGTTATTTTCAAATAATGTAAAAGGCCTAACTATGACCTTCACCTACGTGTTTGCCTAACGGGTTGTAAACTTTAAAGGTTTTTTTATTGGTCGGGGTGTATTATTGCTATCAACACTAAAGTACTGACTCAATACCTCTCGGTAAAAGAGCGATTTTGCCCAATTTGGCTTTCTCAAGTCCAAATGGGTATTGAACAAAACCGTTGATAAAATGCTCAAGTCGGGTTTTACTATCTCTAGGTTCAACCCTTTAATTAGGACTATCAATCTCTTGATTTTGTCCCAATTTCTTGTTAGCCAAGTTTTCCTAGACTAAGTCTCTCTTTCTCAAGTAGAGACCAAGTCAAATAGGCATGAACTAATGTTTGCAACCATTAATTCTACAATTAAAAGCAAGAACAAGACTAAATAATAAACACCTAACCATAAACAAGCCATAAATCAAACACCCATTAGGTTTACACTCTAAGGTTGGGTCACAACCCTAGTGAGAATCTAGTTATTCATAGTGGGTATAGAAGAAAACAAGGAAGAAAAGATAATAATACTCATATTGCAAGATTAAAATATGAAAACCCAATGTTAAATCACTAAAATAAGCTAAAGCTGCCTAAAGAAGTAAGAAAAAATGGCTACAACACTTTGAATATTCAAAACTTGACCTAATTTCATGAAACTATTCTATTTATGCAAAGCTGGAAATTTCGGACAAAAATGCCCTTTCAGAGGTTCGAGGACGCACAATTCTGAAATGTGGTGGCATCTCTCATATTTTGCCGAATGCACAAATCTTGGTGCAGCTACACAGGGCTCTTCTGCAGACCGCACAATTCTGAGCGCGGCCGCGTAGCTAACTTCTACGGTCGCACGATAATTGTGCGGTCCGCATTTCCTTTAATCCTGAAATGATAACTCTCTGAACTTCTGCTCTTGGTTAGCTTCTGCAGCCGCACATTTCATGTGCAGTCTGCACTTTGCACTAAGACTCTGATATATTTTTCTTCACATTCTGTGGCTGTAGATGGAAATTTGCGGTCCGCATTTAAGCTTTTATACTCGATTTTTGTCTTTGAGTTCAGATCACTCCTTCTTGAGTTGGATTTCATCTTAGTGGCTCATTTTCCAATACTCCTGCATAAAAGCATATTTCATCAGTTTTCAAGAATGCAATTAAACACTTTTGGACTAAAATGAAAGCGCAAAGATGCTAATATGTAGTCAAAATCCCCACTTATCAATCCTCCATACTCTACTAAGTTTGGTCGTGACTTGTGACTATGTAACCTAGTGCTCTGATACCAACTTATCACAACCCGGAATTCCAACCGTCGGGACCATGATGGCGCCTAACATTTCACTTGCTAGGCAAGCCAACGTTAGAACAACTTATTCATTTTTAATAGTTTAGATTAAATAAAGAGAAGAACTAAAATAATTGTAGAAATCCAAATTACAATGCGGAAGCTAAAACAGCCAAACATTTACTAAAATCCCTGGACCCGGTGTCACAAGTGCACGAGCTACTAGAATAGTACATACAAGGGTATGAAAAAAATATAAAGATGTCTGAAGGAAAATACACATCTAAATAAAAGGGAGGGGGACTCCAGGAGCTTCGGACGTTGAGCAATTGTACCTCAAGTCTCCGTTGTGCTGATCAATCCAAGCACGCTAATAGCCGCCGCTGGGACCGACTCCAAAATTTGCACAAGAAGTGCAGAGTGTAGTACGACTACAGCCGGTCCCATGTACACTGTAAGTACTGAGTCTAACCTCGGCGAAGTCGTGATGAGGCTATAGAAGGTCACCTACACTACAGCCTGTAAGCATCATATAATAAAGGTAGAAAAAGGAAATACGGATCAAAATAAGCAAGTCAACTGAAGATAATAGCTATAGTCTCAAGAAATAAGCCAGTGACGATCAGAATCACCAATCCTTACAGTCTCAAATGAAAATACTGGAAGCCAACACAACTCAAGGAAATAGAAACACATAGGTTTTTGCGGTGTGCAATCCGATCCCACCGTATAACACAAAATCCTCCCTTATTTCACCAACCCGATCCAATAATATATATATATATATATATATATATATATATATATATATATATATATATATATATATATATATATATATATATGTTGCGGCGCGCAACCTGATCCCACCATATATCAATATCAGTATCATAATTCATCCTTATTTCACCGTATCAATCTAACGCTTATTCCATATGTTGTGGCGTGCAACCCGATCCCACTGTATTAGTACAAATTCACCCTTATTTCACCATATCAATACATCCTTGTTTCACCTGTTGCAGCGTGCAACCCGATCCCACCACATCAGTACCAAATACTCAAAGTGCACAGTCAAATCAATAATTCAAATCACGAGAACCTTTATGATCAATAAATACCAAACTGAACCAAAGAGTAAGCCTTGTACAACACGAGAATTCATGTAGGTAATACTACACAACAAATCAAGCCCGGTAAATGACAATTACAAGGTGCAAGTAAGTCAGCTAAAGCAAGTAGTAGTGAATCATGAAAATATGTAAGGATATAATATTATTAATAGAAGAAAATATTGATTAACGTGTAGCAAATAAGCATGGGAGGCATTTAGTGCATATAACATTTAAGACAGGGAAGGAGATAATTAGAGAAAAATAGAAAATCAGGGAAAATAGGTAATTCGGCGGCGTATAAGCACTCCACCTCGCATATACGCCACAACTAATGAAATTCACATAGCACATAGTCCGAGGGTTCCTAGTTCTTTCAAGTCAAGGTTAGACTTAACACTTACCTCACTCCACAATCAATTCGGAGCTCTATTGGGGCCTTTCCCCTACAATCCACCTCTAAACCACTCATATCTAGACAAAATTGACTCAATAATATCACATATTGCTAAAGGAATCAATTACAATGCATAAATTTAGAATTTCCAATCTTTCCCGCAAAAAGTCAAAAATCGACCCCGGCCCTGCTTGGTCAAAACTCGAGGTTCGGACCAAAATCCGTTTACCCATTTACCCCCGAGCCCGATTATATAATTTATTTTGAAATACGACCCCAATTTGAGGTCTAAATTTTAATTTTATAAAAATCCCTAATTCTACCCAAACCCTCAATTTCTACCATTCAAATCCTAGATTTTAGGTGAAAATCTTATAAAATGGAATGGGTAATTGAAAGAAAGTAGGTTAGAATCATTTACCAACAAATTGGGGAAGAAAATTCCTTGGGAAAATAGCCTCTAAGGTTTTCTAGTTTCGAAATTTTGAAAGAATGGGCAAAATCCCGTAATTGGGACTGTTTTAATCACTGGCGTCAGGTTTTCATTGCGTTCGCGTAAAATCTAGACACGTTCGTGAAGAGCGGAGCCTATTTGGGTAACGCGATCGCAGAAGACTCCACACATTCGTGAAGGTATAGCCCGTCTAACCTTCGAAGAAAACCCACTTATTCCTAAGTGGTTCTATTAAACAAGGTTTAAAGCCTAGATTCTTTGATATTTACTTCTACCAAACCCTAACTCACTTTTCCAAGTAAAGAAAGAGTTTAATGGCTCTTGTTAATGTTTGCAACCACCAACAATAAATGAAGAATGAGAAATAAATATATATCAACCAACCATTATATATATATATATATATTCAATGTTAAACACCCATTAACATAACACCCATTTAGGGTCCACAACCTTAGTATTTAAAGCTAGTTACTCACAACCTTAGTATTTAAAGCTAACTACTCATGCTAAAATACAAAAAGATGAGAATATTAAATGCCATAAAGCTTACAAAGTGCAAGATTCTTCACTCCTAAAGCTTTCAAAAGAGAGGAATATTCAAAGGTTGGACTGTAGCTCAAAAACAAGACAAGATGCCCCCACAAAACTCCAATAAATCTATTTATATTGGGCTAAAATTCGGGACTTATTTCGGACAAAAATGCCCTTCTAGGTCAATTATGCGACCGCATTTCTGTCGCATAACAGACATGTGGTTCGCATTCTCGTTTCAGCCATCGCATCTTCGAAACCCTAGTTCCCAGGTAGTCATCGCATTTGGGTTATGTGGTCCGCATTGTTGATTTGCGATCACATTTGTCATCACATTTTCCGCCTTCAGCAACTGCTACAGGGAGTTTGCGATCCATTATGTGGCTCACAAACCTGTTATGCGGTCGCATAATGGACCGCATTTCTTGCGCTTGAATTTGGCCAACAGACTGTTGGGCTTTGTGATTCCTTTGAGCATTATGCGGTCCGCATATTGGATTTGTGGTCCGCATATTCACATCTACGATCGCATTTTGCCTTTTTCTTGTCCTTTTACGGCATTTTGATTTCATTTCCATGTTCTTGGGTCCTTAAGCCTCATACACTGCAAAATATTAAAATTACATAAGTATAAAAGATAATTGCATTTAAAACAAGCTAAAATCTAAGCAATTTGTATTAAATGTGCCGAACTTCTCCGGCACATCATACGCCCTGGTCCAAAATCACGATAGGGACCCACCGAGACCATAAAAACGTAGATCCGGGTCTATTTACTCTAAACATTGATCGAAGTCAATTCAAATGAATTTTTAAGGCAAAAATTCTAATTTTTATCAATTTTTGACATAAAAGCCTTCCAAAAAAAATACCCGAACTGCGCACGCAAATCAAGGAAGGCTTAAAGAGGCTATTGGAGGCTTCAAAACACAAAATTAGGTTCTCAAACTCTAGATGACCTATCGGGTCATCACAGTAAGTGAGTTTGGATTTGTGTCACGACCCAAATCTTCCTCTGTAAGATGTCGTGGTGGTACCTAGTCTGTACGATTAGGTAAGCCTAACAATTTGAGGAATAACGGAAATAATAACAGAATTTTACAACTAACTTCAACAGATAACTATATAACTATAAAATGTCGCTCGACATGTACAAGTAAACCCACACTCTAGTGTAAACAATATTCCCAAAACCTGGTAGTCACAAGTCACAAGCTTCTAAGTGAAAGCTAAGTGTCTTTATACATCAGAGTCTAAGGAAAAGTATGGAAAATAAAACAACATAGAAGGGAATAGAGGGGGACTTCGAGGTTTGCGAACGCTAGCAGATATACCTTAAAGTCTCCTTAGCAGCAGCAAGAACTCTTAGCTAATAGCGGGTCTGGTAGGAGGTACCTGGGTCTGGACACAAAATATGTACAGAAGAGTAGCATGAATACACCACAACGGTACCTAGTAAGTGTCAAGCCTAACCACAGTAGAGTAGTGACGAGGTCAGGTCAGGGCCCTACTAGAATATAATAATTTAAGGCAGAAAATTATAGTATTGCAATAAGAGACTAGATATTTGACAAGCAGAAACTACAGAAAGATAACATCCCAGCACATAGGGATAAACAACAGGGGCACTCCGAGATACAGTCTCGTAGTCCCAAAGGTAAATACTCAACAGGGGATTTTCCGAGGTACCGCCTCGTAGTCCCAAAAGTAAATATGCAAGGGGATCTCCCGAGATACCGTCTCGTAATCCCAAAAGTAAATACTCAACAAGGGATTTCCCGAGGTACCGCTTCGTAGTCCCAAAAGTAAATATGCAAGGGGATCGCCCGAGGTACCGCCTCGTAGTCCCAACAGTAAACACACAGCTCGAAAACGATGGAAACGAAAATTACAGCAAGAAATCCTACAATTTAAGACTAAATACAAGTCAAGGAAAAGCAGGAAATCAACTAAGCATGCAGCACAGATTTCAAGTAATAAATTAAGACACATAGACATGTGATATTAGGCTAAATAGGATAACTACACATGTTGGTATAACTCAATTAAGATGTAAGAGGTTATTGCTTAGTAAAAACCGGATTTTATGATAATTAGACAGTGTACGCACTCGTCACCTCGCGTACGACACTCTTATATCATAGAAGTATCCCAACAATACCAAATCCTAAGGAGATTTCCCCCACACAAGGTTAAACAAGCCACTTACCTCAAACCAAGCTCAATAAACCAGTAAGAATGCCTTTCCCCTCTGTTTTCCAACTCCGAATGGCCCAAATCTAGCCAAAAGAAATTACATACCATAAATATAACTATAAGAAACCAATCTAATTAATGAAACCTAGACATTAGCAAGAAATTAGAAATTCGCCCCAAAAAGTCGACTCGGGCCCATGTCTCGGAATCGGGTAAAAGTCATAAAATATGAACACCCATTCAACCACGAGTTCACTTGTACCAAAATTACTCAAATCCAATACCAAAATCTCAATCAAAATCGAAAATTTTGGTTGAAAAACTTTACCACTTTTTTCCCAAATTTCTCAACCCAAATCTTAAATTAGAAGATGAAATTTATGATAGATTAGTTGAATATAACCAAAATCGAGTCAAGAATTAGTACCCAACCATTGCCTCTGAAAATTCCTCAAAATCTCGCCTAAATCCGAGCTCTCTATCTCAAGTTATCATGAAAATGGTTAAACCCTCGATTTGAAATGTTTATATCTACCCAGATCTTTTCTTCATCGTGAACGTGGAAGGTTCCTCGCATTCGCGAAGCACCAGAAACTCTACAGCCAAAATCCTCCTTCATGAATGCAAGTGACCTCTCGCGAACGCGGAGCTTACACAACCTGACCCACTTGAGAACCATACAATCCAATCATAGGCGGTGGGGCTCTCCCACTTACCTTGAAGCTAACATTGCATAACTCTAGATCCCGCCAAGATTCGTTATCCCCTATTGACATGATCTTGCACAATCAACCCGCCAATATCCTCGCGATCTTCCTGTTAACCATTTCATGAACACTCTGAATCACTAGCCACATTTACATAATCAACCTCTCACCAGATAGAAATTCTTCATAGAAGCTTCGTCAACCACGCGACCGCTGACCTACTCACAAAAGATAATCCACCTGTGGAAATTACATGCCAACATCTTCCAACGACGTTGCACTGGGTACAATTACTACAAAATCAGTAATCCATCCTGAGTTTGTAATCATTCACTAGTTGTACAAGTCTGTCCACTCCTCATGGACATCAACTAAAAGGTGTGACACTACATTCCCATCCAAAGTCATGTTGTATCCTTCTTCATATCCAGCAAAATTCTTTCTGTTGTATCTAATCCTTCCTAATATAGCAACCAATGTTCCAAATTAAGCCCGTAAACCTAGTCACTATCCACCATGAATCCCAAATCACTTCAAATGTTTCTCAAGGCCACCACAGAACCCATATGCTACTCTGCCACTCTCCCACTTTCGCTAACCTTCTTCTTTAAGTAACTGCTCGACCTCTGCTTTTCATTCTTGACCTGATAGTGATTCAACCACCGCGAGACACCTCCCGCCATGCCCTTCCTCACTCTTCGCTGCCCAATTGTTGCCTTAAGTCAAACACTGTAGCATTTGAACCAATAGATCGCTAACAACTTTAAGCTCCTTCGAAGATCATCTTTCTTGAGCCATCAACACCAGGAATACCGATCCAATCCTGAACCAACTCACACCGCGATCTCTTATAGCCGCTTCTCCGACACTATTTTACACTTCTCTGCCCCAAAGGCGAATTGAAGAAAACCATAGCACCGGCGAACTTAACGTATTCAACAAGGACAATGACACTACATCATAGATGAAAATTCCACCACGCTCGAAAATACCAAGTCTCGTTACTCCATCAATTCAAACCTGAACATCAATAGTCCTATTGCCTTTCCTCCGCAGGAAAAAAAATACCGAATCTCTGAATCGTGTACTGAGAAAACCTCCTTTCAAGTCATTCACTACCCCCGACACATAAGCAAGCATCTTTCCATTACCCAAATACTAGGCGATAACAATTAATGGACATCATAGCAACTTGTGCATAGCCTCAAACCATCAGAAATACAGCTACTAAGCTGGAACAACAAGACATCCTTCTACAAGGCGACGACATTGGCCCAATCGAATATGTAGGGAGAAACATCATGCATCACATCTGAAGTATCAATAAAATTCCTCGATTCCTGGTAGATAACAACGCTTCTCGTCACATAAGATTGAATAGGAAGGAAATGAAGGCATAAGCCTCTGAGGAATCAAATCACACAATGAGGAATCAAAAAGGGAAGTGCTCCTAACAACCCTGTAGACTCTCGAAGATAAGTACAGATGTCTTCGTACCGATCTGCAAGACTCTACTAGACTTGCTCATGACTCGTGAGACCTAAGTGAACCTAGTGCTCTAATACCATGTTGTCACGACCTAAAATCCATAAAAGGTCGTGATGGCGCCAGACACCACCGTCAGGCAAGCCAACACTAAATAATTAATTTAGTCCTCATTTTAATATTTTTGAAATCATAAATTTCCTTCAACTTAATTAGTAACAGATGAACTTTACAGAATAAATAATATTATTTTCCAATGTCAATACTGAATATTTCATAATCATCCCAGAACCTGGTGTCACGAGTGCATGAGCATTTATTAGGAAATAAAATAAAATACAATAACTGTTCGGAATATAAATTTGGACATAAAAGAAAATACAAATACTCTGAAAGATACTCTGCTGGCTGCATATCGCCTCATAAGATGCAGCTCACCTAAGTCCTCGTATCAACCATGCCGATGCACACACAAGGCCTCTAGACATATATGTGCATGTACAATAAAATGTACAGCATGTGTAATATGAGTACGAAAACAACGCGTACCTAGTAAGTATCCAGTCTAATCTCGAATAAGTAGTGATGAGAGGTCGACTCTGACACTTACTATGACCAACAATAATATACCGATAATATGATAAATTATTGATTTTATGAGGCGATTGTAAACTTAATAACATGAAACAAGTAAATAGTTCTTTTGTTAATAGGAGATTCCCAAATTTATGTTCATCATTTATCAATTTATTACAGGCCAATGAGCCGATATCATTTATTATCAATGCCAAAGCGATCAATTCAACCATGCGCAAATCATGGCGAGGTCGTACGGCCCGATCCAACATAATATTTAAATTATGCACTGCCGTAGGGTCGAACGGCGCGAACATAGATGCATCTATTTAAATTTGCCGAGGCGTTCGGCCCGCTCCACAAAAGATAAACACATTCAAAAAACCAAATCAAGCATTTATTTAGGTTCAATGTTCAAAGAAATATCAATTCTCATTAATGGTCAAGTGACCCGTCCAAAACCCAAGTAGGTGAAATTTAACATTTTGAAATTCCTTTATCAAGTTCCAATATGTTTTAAACGGTTGAATTAACAAGTACTATGCAAGCATTGCCAATATAACATGATTTGGGTCCTAGACTACTCAGACATTAGCATAATAGTAGCTACGCATGGACTCCCGTCACCTCGTGCATACGTAGCCCCACAAATAGAAGCACATATTGAATTATTTCACCTATGGAGTAAATTCCTATTACAATGTTAGAAAGGAGACTTACCTCACTCTGAAGCTTTATAACTGGTCCCAAGACCTTCCGACGACTCAAACTGATGCCCAACGCTCCAAAACTAGCCAATAAATGTGGAAACCAATAAAGACATACTCTAATACTCATTATAATCCAGTTTATAACAATTTTTAACCCCGATCGAAAAGTCGATAAAAATCACTCTCGAGCTCACGTGCCCGGATTCCAAAAAATTTTGAAGATAAACTTTACCTATAACACACCGAACTCAAATATATAATTTACCAAGTTCCATGTCCAAAATCGTGGTCGAAATCGAAAAATACAAATACCAGGTTTTTCCACCAAAACCCTAAATTTCTACTAATTTCCATGTTGAAATCCTTATACAAACCATGTATTTTAACTTATAATAAGTGGAAATCACTTACCTTGTGTTGCTTGATGAAAATCTCCCTTTGAATCACTCCAGAATCGCCCCAACCAAGTGTAAAAATGTGAGAAGAAAAGTCAAATCTTGCCCTTTAAACAATCTGCCCAGCGACCTTTCGCACCTGCGGTCACTTGACCGCTTCTGCAGTTCCACATGTGCAGCCAAAATACCGCTTCTGTAGTCCTTCTCCAGACCCCTCAACTTCGCATCTGTGGCCCCCATCCGCTTTTGCGCCTTCGCTTTTGTGGCCCTATGCATGCAGGTGTGGTCCCGCTTCTGCGGAACTCGACCGCATCTGTGGTCACATCCTTCTCCAGCCTAAGCCGCTTTTGTGACCCTCGTGGCTACTTCTGCGGATCCGCACCTGTGTCCCTAACCTCGCAGGTGCAGTTACACCAGAAGACAGCAGCCTCAGCACCTCCATATGGCCAAAGTCAATCTGTTAACCATCCGGAATCCACTTGAGGCCCTCGGGACCCCGTCCAATTACACCAACCAGTTTCAAAACATAATGCGGACCTACTCGAGGCTTCAAATCACCTCAAACATAGATAAAACCATGAATCACACTCCAATTCAATCTTAATGAACTTTAGAACTTCAAACTTCTACATTCGATACCGAAAACTATCAAATCCTTGACCTCAAATATTGCACGCAAGTCACATTCAACATTGCAGACCTACTCTAACTTCCAGAAATTAGAATCCGACCTCGATATCAAAAAGTCCACTCCTGGTTAAACTTCTCAAAAATCTTCATATTTCTAATTATTGCCAAATAACTTCGAAATGACCTACGGACTTCCAAATCCACATCCAGACGCACTCCTAATACCAGAATCACCATTCTGAGCTATTCTCAGACTCGAAATCCCAAACGGGCCTTGATAACATTGAAATGCACTTCAATCCAAATTTATTAAATTCTTCCAAAAATGCTAACTTCCATAATAGGCACCGAAATGCTCCCGGGTCATCCAAAACTCGATCTGAAATGCGCCCAAGTCCGAAATCATCATAAAAACCTGCTGGAACCTTCAAATCCCGATTCCAGGGTCGTTTACTCAATAATCCAACCTTAGTCAAATTCTTCAAACTTAAAGCTTCTGAAATGAGAATTTGCTTTTCAAATAAACTTCGAACTTCCTGAAATTCAATTTTGACCACGCGTACGAGTCATAATACTTGAAGTGAAGCTGCTCATGGCCTCACACCACCGAACGACGTGCTAGAGCTCAAAACGACCGATCGGGTTGTTACATTCTCTCCCACTTAAACATATGTTCGTCCTTGAAAGTGCTAAGGACTGCTCTGGAGTTATCTGAAATTACTGTTTAACACCGCATGCACCTACCCATGCTATCACAACTCAGTTGAGCACATTAGCTCGAGCTAATCTAAAGATTTTCCTTTTTTACTTAGCGAAATAGGCCTTAAAGCTCAATTCCATCATCCGGAATTCTCTGTTAGGCCTGCTTCCATTATACGAACACCGCATCAATCTCTTTGTGATGCACCAATACATGATTGTATACCTTTGCTGAATCCACACTATGCACTACATAACTCACATGACTATAATAACATCCTCTAAGAACAATAGCCGAAATCCCAGGAATTTGAGGCTCACAACACACCTCATGACACATATAAGTCCTGTTTCAACTCTAGCAATACCGCCACGACGGAAGAGATGTATAGAAATTCATAACCAACTGCCAAGTCAACAAACCATGAATCTCACTTCTTTACTAGAATTATCACCCTATTGTGAACCAAATAATTATATTTGCTCTTTAATATACTTCATATAATACGATGGCACTGATCCCATATCTAATAATCTCGTCTCACCAGTACGAGCTACTCAGGAAATAAGCCACTTCAGACATGACCAAAAGTCTCATATGATGCCACAATATGCCAACAAGCTACCAACTCGAATGTGATACATAAGGAAAACGAACTCTGGAAAGGACTACTCAACCTGCATAACTAACTAGACAACCGAAAAGGTGTTATGATATAACACAAGGCCTCTACATCACAAGATTAGATATAAGGAACTGTACTCTACATCACACTGTTGCGGTGCGCAACCAGATCTAAGAAACATAACCATATAAGGAAATACTTTACCGAGATAAAATGCTCATAAATATGAAATACTCGAATATCGGCCACAAGCACGCTAGGTGCATAATACCATCCCTGGGGAGACAGATAACGCCATAAGCTACAAAACTCAAGCACATCTAAGGTGCGATAAAATATCTGAATCTCGAGAGCCATCCGCTCACATAACACCATCGCCACACGGAATCTCAACACATATGAAATTTATCAAGCTATTTCACAACTCACACAACACAATATAGTATTACACGAAATAGTCGACGACGAAGTATCATCCAGCATCCGAATACCCCTCCATAAGGAGCGTTATGTTGAAATGAACACATCCGGCCTGATATAGAGCCCATATTCATATTTAGATCCATCCATGGACCTCAAGCCGATTCTGATAACACCGTGCTAGGCTAATAACCTTTCAAGGGTCCATAATAACACCTTTTTCCCATAAAACACAAGAATAACCATAATATATAAAAGAAACCTCCATAGTCCACAACCAAATGAACCGAGCGCCCTTCAGGCATAAATTCTCACATCAACGATAGTACTACATTTTCCATACTTGGTTTCAATCCTTAATCATTTAAGTGACTACCTGTCACACTCATACAATTTTTCCGTGGGATACGCTCCCCCAATCTTTCGCACTAGGCAACGAGTCTGCATATCCATACTACCAGCCACACAAATGTTGTAAAGCAATTCAAGAATCCGCAATCAGTATACAAAGCCTCTCACACCAAACACTGATCTCAGGTGACGCCAAAAATAATACCAGCTAACTCTAACCATCTGAGTCCTTTCTCGCTCATCCGAGCTCGTTGTATTCTTGCCAATTCCAAATGGCAACCTTGATCCTCCACTTCCAATCCCCTTTCCGCTCATTGTGCCTAACATGCCAATATGCGACAATACAGGAATTTCCTCATAACTCCTGAACCACTAATAAAATTAAACACTTCATCATATAGCAACCTTTTACTTAACTCCTCTCAGAAGAATCATTGCAACACGTGACTAAATTCCCACAACTACAGAAAATATAATCCTCTAGTAGTGGTATAAACTACCATAACTCTTCGGGATCCATCCATATATAGTAGGCCATAATACTCGAATGCCTCCAAATAAAATCAATTACGGTGGTCGTCAAGCCTCGCATGTACCACCACAAATCATATGTATAACTTAGCATACTGAAGGAACTGATTACTGCCACCTTCATGACAATTCAACCATTGCTAACAGATCTGACTTCTTCTATTTTAATCCAGGCCCCATAGGAATAATAAGAGCTCCATTCAAACATAAAGAACCCAAGTCTGCACTTATCCTGAGTGACCTTATTTAACGAGACCACACTATCTCAAAACCCACGAACCATCTCATACCCTCCTTGTGCGCATATTCGCATCTCCAACTGGTACACCTATTCTGAAAATTCTTCTATGAATCCAAAGTTATTTTCTCCTATTCCTCCAATACTATACCGAAGATACCATAGAATACTCCAAGCCCCTTTCATAATTCGCTGCAAAAGATTGATACTTAACCATACCACGGACTCAAAATCCTCAGGCACCACACTTTTACTTTTGGGTCCACTAGGACCGTTATTGTAAGTCACCCACTCTAACTTGTTTCCAGATATGATCAACTCCCAGGCTCTGCTAGCACATGAACACCCTCTCAAAGGAACACCTAGCTGAATCACTTTATTTGTAGAATCGCCTCTACACGAAGCATAAATCCTGAGTCTTCCCAAAGCCAAAACATGAATGGATAAGGCCAATTATATCACACATTCCTCAAATCCTTTGTCAAATCACCACTGATGTTCTTTTTTCCGTAGTCGTAATAACCCATCAATATGCCGATGACCAGAAACCTCACAAGTTGATAGCCATATAATCCAATCATAGGAGGTGGGGCTCTCCCACTTAGCTTGAATCTACCCTTGCATAACTCTAGATCCCGCCAAGATTCCTTATCCCCCATTAACATGATCTTGCACAATCAACCAGCCAATTTCCTCGAGATCTTCCTGTTAACAATTTCATGAACACTCTGAATCACTAGACACGTTTACATATTCAACCTCTCACAGGATAGCTAGTAGAATTCTTCATAGAAGCTTCGTCAACCACGTGACCGCTGACTTGCTCACAGGAGATAATTCACCTGTGGAAATTACATGCCAACATCTTCCAACGACGCTGCACTAGGTACAATTACTACAAAATCAATAATCCATCCTGAGTTTGTGTCATTCACCATCCGTACAAGTCCGTCCACTCCTCATGGACATCAACTAAAAGGTGTGAAATTACATACCCATCCAAAGTCGTGTTGTATCCTTCTTCATATCCAGCAAACTCCTTTCTGTCGTATCCAATCCTTCCTAGTATAGCAACCAATATTCCAAATTAAGCCAGTAGACCTAGTCACTGTCCACCATGAATCCCAAATCACTCCAAACTTTTCTCAAGGCGTGTAGTCATCCTACCACAGAACCCATATGTTACTCTGCCACTCTCCCATTTTGACTAACCTTCTTGTTCAAGTAACTGCTCGACCTCTGCTTTTCATTCTTGACCTGATAGTGATTCAACCACCGCGAGACACCTCCCGCCATGCCCTTCCTCACTCTTCGCTTCCCAGTTGCTGCCTTAAGTCAAAATCCATCTCTATAGCATTTGAACCAATAAATCTCTAACAACTTTAAACTCTTTAGAAGATCATCTTTCTCGAGCCATCAACACAAGGAACACTGATCGAATCCTGAACCACCGCATATTGCGATCTTCGATAGCCGCTTCTCCGGCACTATTTCACACTTCTCTGCCCCAAAGGTGAATTGAAGAAAACCATAACACCGGTGAACTTAACGTACTCAACAAGGACAATGAAACCACATCACAGATGAAAATTCCACCATGCTCAAAAATACCAAGTCTCGTTACTCCGTCAACACAAACCTGAACATTTATAGTCCGATTGCCTTTCCTCTACCGGAAATAAAATACCGAATCTCTTAATCATGCACTGGTAAATCTCCTTTCAAGTCATTCACTGCCCCAAAACATAGGCAATCATCTTACCATTACCCCAATACTAGGTGATAACAATTAATGGACATCATAGCAACCGTGCATAGACTCAAACCATCAGAAATACAACTATTGAGCTGGAATGACATGACATCCTTCCGCAAGGCGACGACATTGGCCAAATCGAATATGCAGGGAGAAACATCCTGCACCACATCTTAAGTATCATTAAAATTCCTCGATTTCCGGTAGATAACAATGCTTCTCGTCGCGTAAGATTAATTAGGAAGTAAATGAAGGCTTAAGCCTTAGAGGAATCAAATTGCACGATGAGGAATAAAGAAGAGAAGTGCTCCTAACAGCCCTGTAGCCTCTCAAAGATATGTACAGACATCTCCGTACCGATCCACAAGACTCTACTAGATTTGCTCATGACTCGTAAGACCTAAGTGAACCTAGTGCTCTGATACCATGTTGTCACGGCCCAAAATCTATAAAAGGTCGTGATGGCGCCGAACACTACCATCAGGCAAGCCAACACTAAGTAATTAATTAAATTTTTATTTTAATGTTTCTGAAATCATATATTTTCTACAACTTAACTAGTAACAGATGAACTTTACATAATAAATAATAATGTTTTCCAATGTCAATACTGAGTATCCCATAATCATCCCAGAACCCGGTGTCACAAATATATGAACATTTATTAGGAAATAAAATAAAACACAATAACTATCCGGAATACAAATTAAACAGAAAAGAAAATACAAATACTCTGAAGGAGACTCTGCTGGCTGCGGATCGTCTCATAAGATAAAGCTCACCTAAGTCCCCGTATCAACCACGCCGTTGTGCCCACAAGGCCACTAGACATACATGTGCATGTACAATAAAATGTTCAGCAAGTGTAGTATGAGTATGAAAACAACGCATACCCAGTAAGTATCCAGTCTAATCTCGATGAAGTAGAGATGAGAAGTCGACTCCGACACTTACTATGGCCAACAATAATATACCGATACTATGACAAATTATGGATTTTACAAGGCGACTATAAACTCAATAATATGAAACAAGTAAACAATTCTTTTATTAATAGGAGATTCCCAACTTTATTTTCATCATTTATCATATCATATTATCACTGGCCAATGAGGAGATATCATTTAGTATCAATGCCAAAGCGATCAATTCAATCATGCGCAAATCATGACGAGGTCGTCCGGCCCGATCCAACATAATATTTAAATTGTGCACTACCGGAGGGTCGAACGGTGCGAACCATATATGCATCTATTTAAATATGCCGAGGCGTTCAGCCCACTCCACAAAAGATAAACACATTCAAACAACCAAATCAAGAATTTATTTAGGTTCAATGTTCAAAGAAATATCAATTCTCATTAACGGTCAAGTGACCCATCCAAAATCCAAGTAGAGTTTAACCTTTTGAAATTCCTTTATCAAGTTCCAATATGTTTTAAACGGTTAAATTAACTAGTAGGATGCAAGCATCTCCAATATAACATTATTTGGGTCCTAAACTACCCAAACATAAGCATAATAGTAGTTGTGCATGGACTCTCGTCACCTAGTGCATACATAGCCCTCACAAATAGAAGCACATATTGAATTATTTTACCTATGGGGTAAATTTCCTCTTACAATGTTAGAAAGGAGACTTACCTCGCTCCAAAGCTCTATAACCAGCTCACAAGCCCTTCCGACGACTTAAACAGATGCCCAACGCTCCAAAACTAGCCAATAAATGTGAAAATCCATAGAGACATACTTTAATACTCATTATAATCCAATTTATAACAATTTCTAACCCCGGTCGAAAAGTCAATAAAAATCACCATCGGGCTCACGTACCCGAATTCCGAAATTTTTTTAAGATAAACTTTACCCATAATACCCCGAACTCAAATATATAATTTATTCCAAGTTCCATGTCCAAAATCGTGGTCGAAATCTAAAAATACAAATTTTAGGTTTTTCCACCAAAACCCCAAATTTCTACTAATTTGCATGTTGAAATCCTCCTACAAACCATGTATTTATCTTATAATAAGTGGTAATCACTTACCTTGTGTTGCTTGATGAAAATCTCCCTTTGACGCTCTCCAAAATCGCCCCAACCAAGTGGGAAAATGAGAGAAGAAGAGCCAAATCTCTCCCTTTAAACAATCTGCCCTGCGACCTTTCGCACATGCGGTCACTTGACCGCTTCTGCGGTTCCACAGGTGCGGCCAAAATACCACTTCTGCGGTCCTCCTCCAGGCCCCTCAACTCCGCATCTACGGCCCCCATCCGCTTCTTCGCCTTTGATTCTGCGGCTCTACGCGCGCAGGTGCGGTCCCGCTTCTGCGGTACTCGACCGCATTTGCAGTCCCAGCGTTCTCCAACCTAAGTCGCTTCTACGACCCTCGTGCCCGCTTCTGCGGCTCCGCACCCGCGACCCTAATCTCGCAAGTGCGGTTACACCAGAAGAAAGCAGCCTCAGCACCTCCATAAGGCTAAATTCAATCCATTAACCATCCGGAATTCGCCCGAGGCCCCCGGGACACCGTCCAATCATACCAACCAGTTCCAAAGCATAATGTGGACCTCCTCGAGGTTTCAAATCACCTCAAACAATGCTAAAACTATGAATCGCACTCCAATTCAAGCTTAATAAACTTTAGAACTTCAAACTTCTACATTCGATGTCGAAACCTATCAAATCACCTCCGATTGACCTCAAAATTTGCACATAAGTCACATTTGACATTGCGGACCTATTCCAGCTTCCGAAAATTGAAATCCGACTCCGATATCAAAAAGTCCACTCCCAGTCAAACTTCTCAAAATCCTTCAAATTTCTAACTTTTGCCAAATGACTCCGAAATTATCTGCGGACCTCCAAATCAACACCCGAATGCGCTCCCAATACCAGAATCACCATACATAACTATTCTCAGACTCAAAATCCAATGGATCTCGATAACATTGAACTGCACTTCAACCCAAATTTATTAAATTATTTTAAATATGCTAACTTCCATAATAGGTGCTGAGATGCGCTCGGGTCATCCAAACCCGATCCGAACATACGCCCAAGTCCGAAATCATCATACAAACCCGCTGGAACTTTCAAATCCTGATTTCCAGGTCGTTTACTGAAAAATCCAATCTTAGTCAAATTCTTCCAATTTAAAACTTCCGAAATGAGAATTTTCTTTCCAAATCAACTCCGAACTTCCCGAAATTCAATTCCGACCATGCGTATGAGTCATAATACCTGAAGTAAAGCTGATCATGGCCTCACACCGTCGAATGACGTGGTAGAGCTCAAAACGACTGATCGGGTCGTTATAGTCCCAATTCACTCCATAACCAAAAATAAAACCTCCCGGTAAGTCTCATAAGCATAAAATGATACGGGGAAAGCAGTAAATAGAGGATCGGGGCTAATACTCTCAAAACAACCGTCCGGTCAGTTACAGTTTGTGACGGTCACACTTTTTAGGTTTTACTTTTTGTCTTAAATTAATATTTATTTTGTATTATTTTTAAGTGGTGTCACTCTATATTGCGTCCATGTATTCAATGGACAAGAAGAAACTATTTGGATACTTAAAAGAAATTTTTGATTGTCAAATAATCTCTCTTCTAATCTTTCAACCTACTTATAGAAAAGGTCTTCTTTTTCAAACCTTTTTACAATCAGAAACGGATACATGTTTGTGTAATTACTTGTGCTTAGGTAGTTAATAACGAGTTTTTTTTTCAATAACGACTATTATATGGTTTTAAATAATTGAAGAAATATATAGTTTTCTCTTTAGCAACCGTTAAATATCTCTTGTTTATCTTAAAATTTTAAAAAATAAAGTAGCAAGATCGCATTATGTCGCATGGTAATCCAGCCTCCTCCTCGACAAAGCTAATTAGTCTCCAATGCAGATATTGTAGATTAATTTTCTTTACGATTTATTTAAGCGAATTTCAAATTTCACGTCATACATAAGGAAAACTAGATAATTATGCCCGTGTTTTGCACGGACCCAACATAGTAAGAGACAATTTTGTAAAAGAAGTTTCGCAGAAAATCATTAGCTATACTTTTTTAAAAAAAAAAATTAATTATCCACCTCCATCAAGTATGGATAAGGTCTTAAAAATATGAAAACATTACAAAAGTAGGATAATGCATGGCAGATATCCTATATATGTTTAATAGGAAGGAACAAGCTCCCCCTTTACAACTATTTTATATCACAAAAATTTAGTGGGAACAGATTCTCTGAGTGAGAGTCCTCCCAAATGAAGCTAACATATTATTAGGGACATCAAAATGATACATCCTAAGAAGTTGTCAATTCAAAAATAAGTTCTTCTTCATGGTTTTGTTGCGAAAAGAGCGAAGTTGGAGTTTGTGTATGTTTGCTTCTCCTGTAGCCTCCCTAGAAAGTTGGTAGAAAATGTCATTACAATTCAAGCCAAAGTTAGCCAAGTAATCAGCAGCAGAAAAGTAACTTCTTTAAATCAATTCATTTGGTTCCTGATGTGTAAAACATCATCTTGTAATCCATGGAATATTATTGGTGTTTGTAATCTAATTTACCAGCATGAGAGAGTCACTTTCCACCTCAACTTTAATGATATTATTATGAATGCACCAGTCTATGAAAATCATTAGCTATACACATGCAAAAAAACTAAAGAGAAACAACTGCTCATAGTTATGGTTTTATTTATTTTATTTTTTTGTGCAAGGGGTATATTCAACCCAAAACAACTCCAACTTAACGTAAATTCAAATATTGTTAGTTAAATTTGAGTAACACGGACATAGAATTTGTGTACCTGTTAATAACAGCGGAAGATATTTTCAGAATTTGTTCCAATCAATTGCCCGAATCCGATTTCGTCTCTCTTAAAAACGAAATTCTTGTTCACGAACTAATTACCTTTTTCTTTCTTTTACTGTGTTTCTATCTTTGTAGGGAGATTATCACAAAGTGTTTCTCTCTGAAGAAGGGGATTATTGATTTATAGAGAGGTGAAGTTCTCACAGAAAATAAAACCACCGTGAAAAACTAACCCACGTTGATCCCCACGCTCCCCCTTACTTCTCAACGTGCGGTAGTTTTATTTTAGGAGTTAAACCTTCTCTAGGTAACTTCCCTTAATTATATCTCCTTTAAAAAATAGGTCGGGTCAGTCCATATGGGCGACCCGCGACCCAAATTCAATGTCCAACGTCTCCCACTTCGCACATGATGGGCTAGACCCAAACACACGTAATTCATACTAGTAAATAGATCGTGCGACCTGCGAGCATTAAGAGCTACATTATTCTTACACCCTTTAAAGTTGTTTAATAGCTCTATGTAGAAATCCAATCACATGCAGAAAGGATTCACTACTACCATGAGGATCTTATTATTATTCGCAATACCCTAGACATTGTTGGCTATTCTAGTAGCTAGTTATCTGATCTCTCATCCTCGAAAAGAGGCGAACTCGAGTTCATGTTTAACTTTGTATCCACAATTACACTCAATACCCTCATGGTAAGTGTAATGGTCGACCTATGAATACAGGTTAAATTACTAAATTTTAGTCGTCTTCCCTTTCTAATCGAATCTTTCCATTCCAAATCAGCTGCTTTCCTAGACATGCACTGCATTGCCGAATCACTCATGGCTATTAGTGACATATTAAAGTAGCAACACTGATTGGCACTTCAAGACACAGTAAAAGGTCAAAGGGTATTCTTATAAAAGTTGATATAACTTCTTTGGGATCTCATACAATGAAGAAGCAGGGATTCATTCTTCCATTATCCCATAGTCGATAGCACACGCGGTATGAAACACATGTTACGGTGTTCTTACCTTATATTAGCGTGTGTGTCTTATTCTTTTAATCATTCAACACCGTACAGATTTTGGTCTAGACACCTCCAAATGTCTAACCTGAGTTTCTCACTTCAATAATCCTCAAACCATCATCTTAGAGAAACTTCCATCTGGCTTACAAAACAAGTCATAATCGAATTGTAAAATTCGTAAGTTTGATTAGTTGTCATGACCGACCTCTACAAGTGAATATAACCTCACATTATCCAAGGTTCTATAAGGTCTTATCTCTTCATGATTCTTAACGTAAGAGGCAATTTTTCGTGTGTGAGAGCCAAACTCGCGACTTGTTTGACACACTTTAGCAACAAAATATTCATCACATGCATATGAGATATAAGCACAAATTCAAGAGTCAAATATTGATGAGTGTATTATAATACTTAAGTTGTTTTACAATACATAAATATATTCATATCCTTCGCAAACCTAAAGCCATAACATGTTTCTCAAACAGGTCTCTAGATATCGCCTTTGTAAAAGGATCAGCTATCATGCTTCGCGTAGGAATGTACTGTAAATTTATCTCTCCACTAGCTACCATGTCTCTTACAATGTTATACTTGATGTCAATGTGTTTGGTCTTGTTGTGATACTTTGGATCTTTTGTATATGCAATAGCTGCTTGACTATCACAATATAGAGTCATGGGACCCTGAGAGTTCTTTGTAATATCCAAATGCTCAAAGAATCTCTTCAACCAAACAGCTTCTTGTATTGCAGACGCACAAGCCACGAACTCAGCTTCCATCGTTGAAAGGGTTGTACAGGTTTGTTTCTTACTTTTCCATGATATAGCACCACCATTAGTAAGAAAGCATAACCGGATGTTGATTTTCTATCATTCCGATCACCAGCCCAATCAACATTTGTATATCCTCTCAAGTATAAATCATTTTCATTATAACATAGTGAATAATCTGTAGTTCCTTTTAGGTATCTGAATATTCTCTTCACAGCTTTCCAATGATCTCTTCCAGGATTGGATTGATACCTGCTAATCAGACCTATGCAATTACAAATGTCTGGGCGAGTACACATCATAGCATACATCAAGATCCCGACAGCACTTGAATATGGAACTCGATACATGTATTCCTTTTCATTTTCAATATTGGGACACATTTCAAGGCTTAAAGTTTCACCTCTCGCTATAGGAGTATCCATGGATTTGCAACCATTCATGCGAAAATGCTCCAAAATTTTCTTTATATAAGTTTCTTGAGATAGACTCAATAACTTTTTGGAACGGTCTCTTTGGATCTTAACTCCAAGGATATAGTCAGCCTCGCCCATATCTTTCATGTCAAATGACTTTGAAAGCAATGACTTGATAGTTTTCAAATACTCCAAATTATTTCTGGCCAATAAAATATCGTCCACATAAAGATAAAGAATTACAAACATCCTATTGGACTTCTTCACATAAATGCAATGGTCTTCATTGATCATGGTGAAATCATATGAGATCACCTCCTTGTGAAATCTCAAATATCATTGCCTTCAAGATTGCTTCAGGCCATAAATAGATCTTTTCAATTTGCAGACCTTCTTTTCTTGGCCTTTAACGATGAAGCCTACAGGTTGTTTTATGTGATCTCTTCGTTTAGTTCTCCATTGAGAAAAGCTGTTTTCACGCCCATTTGATGTAATTCCAAATCCAAACGTGCAACAGTAGCCAAAAGTAAGCAAATTGAGGTAAACTTCACAACTGGTGAAAATGTTTCCTCATAATCTGTTCCAGCTTCTTGAGTAAA
The DNA here is from genome assembly GCF_000715075.1 of Nicotiana tabacum. NCBI lineage: Eukaryota > Viridiplantae > Streptophyta > Magnoliopsida > Solanales > Solanaceae > Nicotiana > Nicotiana tabacum. The sequence goes on from NC_134087.1 coordinate 111,529,077, forward strand.
ACCTTTTGCCACCAATCATGCCTTGTATCTTTCTATTGACCCATCCACTTTGTGTTTAACTTTGAGAACCCATTTGTTCCCAATGTCTCTACACCAGGCGGAAGATCAACTAGATGCCAGACTTTGTTGGTTTTCATGGACTCTAATTCTTCTTTCATTGCTTTCATCCACTATTCTTTTCCAGGGCTCGATAAAGCCTCAGTCACAAACTTTGGCTCATCCATTTTTGTGGGAGATACCAAGAAAATATAATCTTTAATTTCATAAGTACGTTTGGGTATATTTTTTCTGGCACTCTTTCATAGTTGAAATTCAGGTTCGTCAGAAGGATTTTGGGATTGAGAGTTCCCACTCCCACTCGGATCAAGAATAAGATCTTGAGCAATTTGATTATCAACAGTGTTAGAAGATACTTGCTGACTATCTGAGTTCAACATTTCATAAAGAGGTTCTTCATTCTTTACCTCGCCCTTCTTTGAAAAATCATTTTCCAAAAATGTGACATCTCGCGATTCAATCTCAGTAACACTTCCATCCTCTAATTCACCAATGAACACATACCCTTTGGAGTGTTCTGAATATCTTATAAAGATACATTCTTGCCTTTTGGACCTAATTTACCAAACTTGCTAAAAGAATCTTTTACATATGCAGCATAACCCTAAGGTCATAAATACTTTAAGTTTGGCTTATGACCAGTCCATAGCTCATAAGGAGTGGAAGAAACTGATTTAGAAGGCACTTTGTTCAATATATAAATTGCAGTCAATAATGCATCTCCCCAAAAGGAGATAGGTAAATTTGTCTGCACCATCATGGACCTTATCATATCTAGTAGTGTTCTATTCCTCCTTTCTTCTACACCATTTTGTTGAGGTGTGTATGGAATAGTTAACTGTCTGGTGATTCCCTTTTCATTGCACAATCCTTCAAATTCTTTTGAAAGATATTCACGCCCTCTATCGGTTCTTAAGGTCTTAATCATTTGTCTAATTGGTTCTCAACTTCATTCACATATTTCTTAAAGCATTCAAGTGCTTCAAATTTATGAGAGACCAAATAGACATAACCAAAGCGTGTGAAATCATCAATGAACGTAATGAAATATAAAGCACCAGACCTAGCCCTCATATTCATTGGACCACAGATATCAGAATGGATTAATTGCAATGGAAAATCAGCTCTCTTAGCCTTTTCAAATGGTTTACGTGTAATCTTTCTGGCAAGACAATTTTCACAAGTTGGCATTTCAATTTTAGAGAAAGGACCTAGATGTCCTTCCTTAGCCAATCTACTCATTCGATCCTGCCCTATGTGACCTAATATTGCATGTCATGTAATAACATCAACATCATTGTTACCAGAATAACATACCATAACACAACGGTCAACATAATATTTATACGTAGAAGGATTACAATCTAACACAATAAAACCATCATAACGATGTCCAAAACCATAAAACATTGTTTTGAGTAATTCTAAGACCACTGCGACTAAAGTTCAAATTGAAATTTAAATCTAGAAGAACAGACACAGATACTAAGTTTCATCGAATCTCTGGAACATATAGGACGTCATGCAACATCAAAGATCGGCCACCACGCATGTCCGTTCTGCAAGTGCCTATTTCTTTGACTTCAAGCTTAGCATTATTTCCCATATATACATGCTTTGATCAAGGTGGAACTCGACAAAACTCTATAAACGCTTCTCTATCGCGGCTCACATGGTCGGTGTCCCCTGAGTCTACAATCCACACAGGATAAGATTCAGTTAGTAAAACAGTGCTAGAAACATATATAGCACTAAGAGATGCGTTTTGAAATTCTACCTTTTTTGGCTCAGTGCACTCACGAGCAAAATGCCCTGGAACTTGGCAATTGTAACACTTCATCTTGCTCTTGTATTTCTTCTTGTAGAACTGCTTTCCTTTCTTGGAATTTGGCTTGTTTCTTTTCTTGGAGGGTCCTTCTCCGGTATCCTTACCCTTTCCGTCATTTTTTCAGTTTCTCTTGCACTTGAAGCTTGATCTCTTTGTACCACTTGATTCTGCCACAAAGGCATTAGGTACAGCTTTAGCAGCACCAAGCCGCTAGTCTTCAAGCTCCACATGACGGGCAGCATCAGCAAAAGTTTTGATGCTATCATTGTGGGTCAAGTTAACCTTCAAATGTTCCCAATTATTGGGAAGAGACCGAATCACTGCCTAAACCTGCTGCTCATCAGAGAGAACATGGCCAGCACTTTTGAGTTGAGCATCATATTTGACATCACCCTTAGATGTTTCTTGACATAATGTGATCATGACGTTTTTTGTACGTGTCAAACTTGATTGTCAACTGTCGAAAGAGAGTCATAGTCATACCCCCATATGCCTCCCTTAAATGTGCCCACATGACTTGAGCAGTAGGATATTGCTCAGATTCTTGGATGAGATCATCAGCAACTGAACTTACAATGATTCCACGTGCAGTGGAATCTTTCTATTTCCAAACATTGTAAGTTTCCAGATCCCTCCTGTGTTGGGAAGTGTTACCCTCCTCTGGGTGACTCATTACATGGTTAATACTTTCAAGAGCATCTTGCTCTTCGAGTACATACCACATCTGACGACTCCAAATATCGTAATTTTCACCATTCAATTTGTCATCCTTGGTCAAGTCAGCAATGATACTTTTTGATGTCATGTCTGTTATTAGAGACAATATTACAAGTTTAACTCATCAATATATACTTCAGTTAATTTATGCATGTGATTACACACTCAAGAATTAATTATAATATTAATTCTACATTTAGTATAGAATCGAACGGTCACTACGTTTCCATTCATCATCTATATCTAAATATTTTTAATTAATATTAAAATCACTTCTTAGTGTGTACCTATTTCAAGTCTCAATCCATTACAAAAAGATATAATAAACAATGTATGTAGCTAATGAGACAAATAATATAATATAAATTTAATTAAAATAAAATACATAATAACAATTTACATGTTTGCTAGGACATCCATATACCAATCGAACACTAACTCTTGCTCATACAAGCTAAAAGGTGCACTAGGCCAAACATCATAATAAATCTCAGTTAAAATTTCACCCCAAGGCTCTCGAAGAGAGTCCGCTAAAATAGCTAGTGCTTCCAATCAGTAATTTCTACGTAATTAGCCAATTCAGCTCTTCTTATCTTAAAAAGGTGTACATATTCACGAACGGAAATATCAGGGCCCATCTTAAATATCTTAAACTCCCTAAATTTCTTTTCTCTTTCCCTTCGTTCAGCCCTTCGATCCCTTAACTGATTTTGTCTCGCCCTTGGGATATTCCTGATGACTTCAGGCTCCGAGTCTGAATCATTATAGAAATAAGTCATGCGATGACATGCCCTTCTACATTGTCCCTTTCCTTGTCGAGAACTCCCACTTAGAGTAATTCGAATTTGTCCCTGTTCAGCCATATCTGAAATAGGACCAAGGAAACACTTAGAATGGTTAAAACCATTCAATGTGACAACATATGTCATAATAACTCGTAGAAGTATATCAATGTAAGAGTGGCTTAAACGAAGTGATTATTTAATATATATATTTCAAAAAGAATTATGGCAGTCTAGAATAATCAGTACATATTATTGATATGTTAAATATGGATATCATGCACCTTATTCAAAAAAAAAGATAAGTCAATTTGCCACAGATATATAACAAAAATCACGTAGTAACTCTATACAGTCAAAGACATATCATTTATTTTTCGGACCATTTGATCCACTGTCACTGTCTAGTCATTTGCCCAAGAAGACTTTGACAAATCATAAATATATTTACTACACTAAAATGAATCACAAATTCATTTAAGAACAATAAATCACATAATGTTGCTCATATTTTAAGCCAAAGATACTTTCTGACCAAAAAAGAAGGTGTGGTCAAATATCTACTTGTAACTAGCTTTTAAAAATTTTGATATTTTGATTCAAACAAAACATCAGCACCACATAAAAAAAATTATAACTTTATAAACGTTTGGCCCTTTTAAAGGTGCGGTCAATTTTGATTTCTCAGTTAAAATTGGGATGCTTCGGTTCAGTGTTAACACCGTTCATTATGCCAATGTGCGATGTAGGTTCGAGTCTCTGCGTTTGCTTAGTTAAGGCTTTTTATTACATAAATTCACACTGGCCTAATCAAACATATTAAGAATAAGGGATTCATGAAATCACTATTACGCACCACTAACATTAGAAGTCAGAACACCATACATGGTGTAAGAATCCACTGTCCCGTTCGACAAGGAGTCCTTTATGCAATTGAAGTCTTAATTCCTTGTAATATCAGAAAAGTTAAATTGAACTGATCCCCCTTATTGAAAAAACCAAAAAAAATGTGGTTCACCAAACAAAAGTTCGTTTCCAGTAAATAAATTGTTAAAGAACTTTAAGGCAATATTCTTCGGTCGTGTATTCAAATAACAGAACACAAAACCTGGCTTTGATACCATTGTTAGTTAAATTTGAGTAATAGGGACATAGAATTTGTGTACCTGTTAATAACAGCGGAAGATATTTGCAGAATATGTTCCAATCAATTGCCCGAATCCGATTTCGTCTTTCTTGGAAACGAAATTTTTGTTCACGAACTAAATACATTTTTCTTTCTTTTACTGTGTTTCTATCTTTGTAGGGAGATTGTCACAGAGTGTTTCTCTCTGAAGAAGGGGATCGTTGATTTATAGAGAGGAGAAGCTGTCAAAGAAAAAATAAAACCACCGTGAAAAACTAACCTACGTTGATCCCCACGCTCCCCCTTACTTCTCAACGTGCAGTAGTTTTATTTTAGGAGTTAAACCTTCTCTAGGTAACTTCCCTTAATTATATCTCCTTTAAAAAACAGACCGGATCAGCCCATATAGGTGACCCGCGACCCAAATTCAATGTCCAACAAATATGAAAATAGAAAAGATACCAAATCTAGCATAACCCAAGCAACATCCACAAAAGAAAGAACAAAAATTTTGTTCAAAGAAGCTCTTAGGAGCATTCTGTTTCTACAAACTTGGATCTCACTAACTCTTCCTGGTATGATCAATATAAGAGTTCCACATTAGTTCTTATAAGAATGGCTGATTTGTACAAAAAATAAAGTATTCGAATCTTCATAGCTTCACCTACAGTAAAGAAGTAGCAATATAAGAGGAGGAAAAAAGAAGGAATCTCAAGAATGAAGTAACATTTAAAATTTAAAGTCAAGAAAAAGAAATCCTAAGTAATCTTATAAAGAAGTTCACCCTGTTACTAATCTGTATTTGTAAAACAATTGTGGAGAAAATAAAATAACATAAACAGAAATGTAAACAAAATAACAAAAAATCAATTCGAGCCCACTGAATTTACAGTATTTCCTTAAGGAATTTAATCCCCTCCTAGTACCCAAGGTTATGGATTATTTCCTCTGAGGATAGAACGAATTACACACTGGTGTAGTGGTACTTCAAACCCCAGTGTTTCAGCAAACACAAAGTTCAGTAGCAAAGCACACTTACTGTTGCTTTCTTTGAAGCCAAAATATGCAGAAGAAAGGAGAAGAACTCAGAAAATTCGTATGGAAATTCTGAGCAGAATAGTCTTGTATTTATAGCCAAAGTTGGGCAGAAATCTGAAGAGGTGCAACTCTTCAGAATGGCTGTTTATGCAAAACGGCCACATCATAAATGCCATAACATAAATGGCTATTTACTCAACAACAAAGAGGGAAAATTGAAAAGGGTAGTTTAATTTTGGTCCAAAAAATTAATCAATCAATTGGCCGAAGCCAAAGTCGAGCCGAGCAACGGTGTAGTCGACGGTAAAAACCAGTCAATCAACGGTGTAGTCAACGGTTCCGTGCCTTTCCCTCTTGAGTTGCCCGCTCAAGGGTACCAGTCTAATACCTCATAGAAACCCTACTCTGTTTAATTGTGCATGCATCACCGTCAAAACCTAGCTGAGTCAGTTATAATGACTCTTTAAGATAGCCTTGTCCAAAGTCCACTGGGTTTCCTTAGAACCCAAACGGACATTACCACGTTCTGTGCACTTATTTGGAGAACTAAATGTTGTTTATGCCAACTATTGATATTTAATAGTCGAGTCTGGTGAGGGTAAGGTCTTAACCCTTTTGTTTTGCAGAAAATGAAGAACGAGGTCCCCAACTTTGATATGGTTAGCACACCCTCACTCTTGCTGGACTGGTGGAGGAGTCTTCCATCAAATGACCAAATCAACGAGTGGAAAGAGAGGGCCACCAAAGCTAGCGAAAAGTTGGAATATATGGAGTACAGTCTGCTGGAATTGGAAAAGAAAATAAGGAAGAGAGTCACCGACTGCCAGAACGCTGAAGGAAACGAAGGAAAACACATGGCAAAGGCATTTATACTGGTGAACCTATGCGAGCTGGAGGATTTGATTAACGATAGCATTCAACCTGAAGAATGTCCTTCTGGGACCAAATAGATCGGAGTTTTCTTTGACTTTATGAAATGTAATAAGGCCAATGGCCACTAGTGACATTTTATTCCTTGTTATTTAGTGGCGTTTTAGGATTCGTCTGCTTTTTATCAATAAAATGAGGCATTTAGCATTTTAAGTTCTCCAAATCAATTTGTCTCTAGGCATACATCGGGCACATCGAGGCTCCCAAATTAGGACACGGTGTATATTCTCGCACTATGTGTTTAAATATCGCAACATCATTTTCTTATAATCCGCACTAACTTGCTACCTTTTTGTTTTTACTTTTGTTTTATTCCCCTCCCCAAAGGTTAGTTCGTGCACTCTGGCATCGTCATCATACTCCACAAGATCCAAGGGCCTTCCACCCACTGCTCCTCCTAGTCCCATCAGAAACAGGAACAAGGGAAAAATGGAAGATTTGAGCAATATCAGAAAGGAAAACTCGGTTGAACGGGTAGAAATCACTCAGGGTACTCATGTCTCCAAAGAAGGTGCATCCCAACTCGAGCAGAAACTGCTAAAATTTCTAGAGGAACTTGATCAAGTCTGGAATTTGGCAAGCTTGTTGTTTTCCCTTACCACCCCAGATGTCAACTTTCCTAACGCTCAAAACCCCACACCTCCACAAAACATCCTGAAACCACAAGACCATCCCGCTCCCCATCACCACTGTAACACTTGCCATACTTCCAACAACACCCCGCTACTCACCCTGAACCACTGAACTCCGCAAATGATCATCTCCACACTCACCATAACACCTACATCTATGTGGAAACCATACCACACTCCATTCCACCCATCTCAAGCATACCTGAGTCTGATGACAAAGACTCCCTTATTAGGAACCTGGCCGCAGAACTCAAGAAGTTGACTAGCCGAGTTCAGGGTGTTGACGGAAGCAAGGGAATCGAGGGATTGAACTACGAAGACCTCTGCATACAACCAGATGTCGAACTGCCCGAGGGGTACAAACCTCCTAAGTTCAAAATGTTTGATGGTACAGGGATCCCAGAGTCCATTTAAGGACATACTGCGACAAGCTGGTCGGAGTAGGGAATGACGAAAAGATTTGCATGAAGCTTTTTATGAGAAGTTTGAAAGGTGATGCTCTGTCTTGGTACATTAGCCAAGACCCGAAAAAGTGATCGAATTGGGTAAGTATGGCGTCCGATTTCATGGACAGGTTCAGGTTCAACACGGAGAATGCACCTGATGTGTTCTACATCCAGAACCTAAAGAAGAAACCTACGGAGACTTTCCGCGAGTATGCCACTCGTTGGAGATCAGAAGATGCTAAGGTCAGACTGGCTTTAGAAGAAGAACAAATGTACAGGTTTTTCGTCCTAGCTCAAGACCCACAGTACTGTGAAAGGTTGATGCTGACTGAAGCCAGAAATTTTCCGACATCATCAAGCTGGGGGAGAGGATCGAGGAAGGTATCAAAAGTGGCATGGTCACAAACCTTGAAGCTTTGCAGGCTACCAACATGGCTCTACAGTTTGGTGGCACGTCCAAGAAAAGGGATGTGAGAGCCGTGATGGTTGCATAGAGAACCAAATCCCCTATCAAATACCAAACCTACCCGATGCTTCCACTCGCATATCAACCTACCCCAAATTACCAAGCACCCTCGCCCTCTTACCAAGCTCTACCACCTACTTACCAATCACCTCCACCACCCACATATCAACCTACTTCACCCAGATACTCCCAACCCGCACACGTCTACCAATCCTACACCACCCAACAAGCCCACTATCAATCACCTCCCCCTAGCCAAAACTTTCCTAGAACCCGACCAAATTTCAACTGCCGACCTCCCAAACAGTATATCGCCATTGCCGAACCAATTGACCAGCTATATGAAAGGCTCAAAGCTGCTGGTTATGTCACCCCTATCCCTGCCATAACCCCCGAAAACCCATCCCAATGGGTCAACTCAAACAAAACTTATGCATACCATTCCGTCATGAAAGGGCATACCATTGATGAGTGTCGCTCTCTGAAGGATAAGATCCAATCTTTGATTGACAACAAGATCATCGTGGCAAAAGAGCCTGCTCCGAACGTCCGCAGCAACCCTCTACCAGACCACAAGGGTGGAGGCATTCACATGATTGAGATAGAGGATGATTGGGACCCCAAAGGATCGATCGGATTAATCGCAGAAGGTGATGAGCCAAAAAAATCAACAATCACCCTTAACCCGATTGTGGTCCAGATTCAGCCTTCTGGGGACACTGAGGTGAATATGTCTGTACCACTTGAGTTTGAAGTACCACCCCCTGCAAAGACGCCAACACCAATCGAGGTCGAGTTTGGGTCCCCAAAGTCACCTGCTCCATTTGAGGTTGTTGTGTTACCTTCCAAAGCAAGGGTGCCCATTCCGGTAGTAATGACAGCCATAACACCGTTCCACACAAAGGCCATACTATGGGATTACACAGCCGAGGCAAGAAGGAAAGGGAAAACCAAGTTCAGAGAAGTAGTTGCGGCACAGGGTATGACAAGGACCGACGGGGTTTATACTCCAGAACACTTGGCTGAGTCGAGTAAGCAGGCATCTAGACGGCCAGCCATCACTGAAGCTGGGCCCGACGACCTCTAGAAGAAGATACAGGCCAAAGAGTATTCAGTCATTGATAAGTTGAACAAAACGCCAGCCTAGATCTCTATCTTAGCTCTGCTACAAAGCTCTGACGCACATAAGAATGCCTTATTGAAGGTGCTGAGTGAGGTGTATGTACCAAGCAACATCATCGGAGGAGAAATGGCAAATATGGTGGGACAGGTATTGGAGAGTCACAAAATCACTTTTCGTGAAGATGAGTTGCCACCAGAAGGGCTGAGCCACAACAAGGCATTGCACATCACCGTGCAATGCGAGGATTATTTTATCACTCGTAATCGATGGAAGGTCCAGCGTCAACATTTGTCCGCTGGTACACTCAGAACATTAGGGAAAGGGCTACATGAGATCAAAGATGGGGCCATTAACGTCAAAGCCTTTGACAGTTCCCAAAGGTCCACTATTGGGGAAATCAACCTGTGTTTACAGATGGGGCCTACTTGGTTTGATGTCGACTTTCAAGTAATAGACGTGCCGGTATCTTACAACTTGCTCTTGGGACGACCATGGATTCATGCCACTGGAGCTGTAGCATCAAACCTACATCAAGCAGTGAAATTTGAGTGGAATCACCAAGAGGTGATCATCCACGGCGATAGTAGCAATCCCATATACAGTCGTCAGACCATCCCAGCGATCGGAGGAAGAAGGAAGATAGGCGGATAAACCGATCACCACATCGAGCGAGTCAATGCCGTTGATAAGTATAAATGGTGGGACAACAAAATCGAAAGCATATTGAACTAGTGCGGATAAGAGCCAGGCAAGAGACTTGGCAAGAACCTCCAAGGAATTGCTAAGACTGTCAAGCTGAAGAAACATGATACCACCTTCGGTCTGGGATACAAGTACACCGGGAAAGAGTTCAATGAATGGTCGCCGCCATGGCGCGAGCCTTATTATCCACTAGTGCATCCAATACCTCGCTTAGAGCAGATTTTCCAGCTAGCTGATGTTATATATTGGTCAAAAGAAGAGGAAGCACTGGCAGCGATGAGGGATTTGTTTTTGGAAGAGAATGACATGGATTGTTGTGTCATTTTTTAGGAGGAGGGGGAGGAAGGCCCTTCCATACAAGCCATGAACCGAGGAGCGCGCCTCAACAATTGGTCCATCAGAACCACCAAAACTCGGAAAGCCTCGGGGTAGCAAGGCTGAACAAGCATCATGCACTATTTACTAGTTGACTTTCCTTTTGCCTTTTAATTTCGCAATAAGATCTTCAATGTTCAAAACAGTTATGGAATTTTTCAAAGCATTTCAATTTTTCTTATGAATCTTACTCTTATTACTTTCTCTCATTTACTTTATTTATAGTATTACTATTACTTATCTTGATGAACCAACGACTATGACATGTAACGAGACGACACGACAAACGGACTCAGAGGAAGATGATATACCAGAAGAGGTTGTTAAAGAGGTTGAGTATTTTAAGAACAGACCTAAGTCCAACTTGGACGAGACCGAGATTGTTAACCTGGGAAATGCAGAAAATGTCAAAGAAACTCGAATCAGCGTTCATTTGTCACCGGCAGAAAAGGAAGAATACATAGAATTTCTGAAGGAATATAAGGACATATTTGCCTGGTCGTATGACGACATGATTGGTTTGAGTACATCTATTGTGGCGCACAAGCTACCAACTGATCCGACATGCCCACCGGTAAAGCAGAAGCTCAGGAAGTTCAAGCCTGACATGAGTTTGAAAATCAAGGAAGAAGTCACCAAGCAAGTCAAAGCTAAGTATCCAACATAGTTAGCCAACATCATGTTAGTACCAAAGAAGGACGGGAAGGTCAGAGTCTGTGTCGACTACCGGTACCTCAACCAGGCCAGTCCCAAATATGACTTCCCCTTGCTAAACATACACATTCTAATTGACAACTGTGCCAAGCACGAGCTACAATTGTTTGTTGATTATTTTGCTGGGTATCATCAGATCTGGATGGATGAAGAAGATGCTGAGAAAATGGCCTTCATTATGCCATGGGGAATGTATTGTTACAAGATGATGCTGTTTGGGTTAAAGAATGTTGGGGCCACCTACATGAGGGCCATGACTACCATTTTCCATATATGATACACAAGGAGATCGAGGTATATGTAGATGACTTCATCATCAAGTCCAAGAAAGCCACTGATCACATGGAAGATTTGAGGAAGTTCTTCAATAGACTAAGAAGGTACAACTTGAAGCTGAATCCCGCAAAATGTGCATTTGGGGTTCCTGCCGGAAAACTACTTGGGTTTATTGTGAGTCGTCGAGGAATAGAACTGGATCCATCAAAGGTCAAAGCCATTCAAGAGTTTCCACCGCCAAAGAACAAGAAGGACATAATGAGTTTCTTGGGAAGACTTAACTACATCAGCCGGTTCATAGCACAATCTACTGTCATCTGTGAGCTAATCTTTAAGATGTTGAAGAAGGACGCCACTGCCAAATGGACTGATAACTGTCAAAAAGCCTTCGACAGAATCAAGGAGTACCTGTCCACACCGCCAGTCTTGGTCCCGTCCGAGCCGGGTAGACCTCTATTGCTCTACCTTGCAGTATTGGATGGAGAATTTAGTTGTGTTCTGGGGCAACATGATGAAACGGGAAGGAAGGAGCAGGCCATCTATTATCTCAACAAGAAGTTCACCCCATACGAGGCCCGGTATTCTCTATTGGAACGCACCTGTTGTGCTCTGACTTGGGTATCCCGGAAGCTGAGGCACTATTTTTGTGCCTACACTATATACTTCATATCCAGAATGGATCCGTTGAAGTACATCTTTCAAAATCCCATGCCCACTGGCAAGCTGGCCAAGTGGCAAATTTTGTTAAGTGAATTTGACATTGTCTATGTGACTCAGAAAGCAGTCAAGGGACAGGCATTGGCGGATTATCTTGCTGAAAATCCCGTGGATGGAGAATACGAACCCCTGGAAACATATTTTCCTGACGAGGAGGTATCCTTTATAGGATAAGACATTGCAAAATCCTATGATGGTTGGAGAATGTTTTTCGATGAAGTAGAAAATTTCAAAGGAGTTGGCATAGGAGCAGTTCTAGTATCAGAAACCAGTCAGCATTATCCGGTGTCCGCCAAACTCAGATTCCCGTGCACCAACAACATGGCCGAGTATGAAGCCTGTATCTTAGGGCTCAAGATGGCCATTGGCATGAACATTCAGGAATTTCTAGTGAACGGGGATTCAGATTTTCTTATACATCAGGTCCGGGAAGAATGGGCAACTAAGAACTCCAAGATACTCCCGTATTTACATCATGTACAGGAGTTGAGGAAGTGGTTCACAAAGACAGAGTTCCGGCATGTTCCCAGAGTCCAGAATGTGTTTGCCGATGCATTGGCTACCCTATCATCTATGATTTAGAATCCAGAAAAGAACTTCATAGATCATATTCCGGTGAAGATTCATGATCAGCCAACTTACTGTGCTCATGTCGAGGAAGAAGCGGACGGAAAACCTTGGTTTCATAATTTCAAGGAATACTTGGCAAAAGGAGAATACCCAGAACTCGTAAATTCCACTCAGAAGCGCACACTTCGGAGGTTATCTAACAATTTCTTTCACAACAGAGGAATCATGTATAGGAGGACTCCTGATTTGGGATTATTAAGGTGTATCGGCGCAAGGGAAGCATCCAGGCTACTAGAGGAAATCCATGCTGAGACCTGTGGTCCACATATGAACGATTTTTCCTTAGCCAAGAAGATACTCCAGGCTGGTTATTTTTGGATGACTATGGAAACAGACTGTGTCCAGTATGTCCGAAAGTGCCATCGCTGTCAGATACATGCAGATATGATAAAGGTGCCCCCAAATGAGCTTAATGCAACAAGATCGTCGTGGCCGTTCGCCGCTTGGGGAATGGATGTCATTGGACCTATCGAGCCCACCAAATCAAACGGGCACAGGTTCATTCTAGTGGCAACTGATTATTTCACCAAATGGGTTGAATCAGCATCATACAAAGCAGTGACTAAGAAAGTTGTGGCAGACTTTGTCCGCGACCGCATCATGTGTCCGTTCGGAATTCCAGAGTCAATCATTACTGATAATGGCTCTAACCTCAACACTGATGTGATGAAATCCACGTGTGAAACTTTCAAAATCAAACACAAGAATTGTACAACTTACAAACCTCAGATAAACGGAGTCGTAGAAGCTGTCAATAAGAATATCAAGAAGATACTAAGGAAAATGATAGAGAAGCATAAGCAGTGGCACGAGAAGCTCTCATTTACTTTATTGGGATACCGCACCACAGTCCGCACATCAACTGGGGCAACTCCCTACATGTTGGTATATGGTACAAAAGCAGTCATACCCGCTGAGGTAGAAATTCCTTCCTTAAGGATCATATAGGAAGCAAATCTCGACGACGCAGAATGGGTGAAGAGTCGTTACGAGCAACTAGCTCTTATAGACGGGAAGAGAATGAATGTAGTTTACCACAGTCAGCTCTATCAGAACAGAATGTCCAAAGCCTTCAACAAAAGAGTCAAGGCGAGACAATTCACACCGGGGCAGCTGGTGTTAAAAAAAAATCCACATCAAGAGGAAGCCAAAGGGAAATTCTCTCCCAACTGGAAGGGTCCGTACATGGTTCACCGGGTTTTAACAGGAGGAGCCCTAATACTTGCAGAAATGGACGGAAAAGTTTGGCCAAAGCCGATCAATTCAGACGGAGTCAAGCGATACTATGTATAACCTTTATTTTTTCTTTTATGATGTAATTTGAACTACGCCTGACCTGATTCCCGTTTAAGAGGGGATACATAGGCAGCCCTATGGGTTCGGTCACAATTCAATAAAATTTCCATTTCCACCGCTATTGGAAACTAGGGCAGAATTTTGAGGAGGACCCTCAAAATTCCGAAGTCGATTCCAGCCATTTATCATTAACAGCCGTCAGGAGCAGCAACCTAGTAAACTGGGGCAGAATTTTGAGGAGGGCCCTCAAAATTTTGGAGCAAGCGAAGTTGCAATGTCTTGAACCACGTCGCAGTCGTCGGTTTATCTAAAGAAAATTTTTCTTAATTATGCACTTATATTATGCTTTTACTAAATCATGCATGTTAATTACTAAAATTGCCTTGTTTAGCAACGCTACCCCAATGATACGTACAGTATCACCAGATCAAAGCCGAGCAGGTCAAGCAAAGCCAGCGGGAATACGAACTAACTTTTCCTCCTTTACAAACTCATGATTTTTCTTTGGATACAGGCACTTGAGTTGCAAAATCATCAAATGTACTATATACTCACTCATAAGTTCAGGAATATAACTCTGCGAACCATTGCACTTGCTTGCAACTGCTATTCGCACAACAGTGTCCCCAGCAGGCACAATATCCCTAGCAATCACGATACCGCAATCCGCTATCAGCTAAGAAAACTTTATTACCATTTGCCATTTTTACTTCCTGTATAAGGCTACCATTCTGCCTTCCGAGGTTAGGCTCTACCTCCATCTGCATTCTTTGCATTGCATAAGGCTACCATTCTGCCTTCCGAGACTAAGCTCTATCTCCATCTGCATTCTCTGCATTGTATAAGGCTACCATTCTGCCTTCCGAGGTTAAGCTCTACCTCCATCTGCATTTCAGTGCATTGCATAAGGCTATCATTCTGCCTTTCGAGACTAAGCTCTGTCTCCATCTGCATTTCCTGCATTGCATAAGGCTACCATTCTGTCTTTCGAGGTTAAGTTCTACCTCCATCTGCATAGTCGCTGCATTGCATAAGGCTACCATTCTGCCTTTCGAGACTAAGCTCTGTCTCCATCTGTACTCTTTGCATTGCATTAGGCTACCATTCTGCCTTCCGAGGTTAAGCTCTACCTCCATCTGTATTCTCTGCATTGCATAAGGCTACCATTCTACCTTCCGAGGTTAAGCCCTACCTCCATCTGCATTCTCTGCATTGCATAAGGCTACCATTTTGCCTTCTAAGACTAAGCTCTGTCTCCATCTGCACTCTATGCATTGCATAAGGCTACCATTCTGCCTTTCGAGGTTAAGCTCAACCTCCATCCTGCATGGCTGAAATATCGCCACTTTATTTATGCCTCGTGTGGCTGAAATATCGCCACTTTATTTATGTCTCGCGTGGCTGAAAGATCGCCACCTTCATCTACATCTTGCACGGCTGAAATATCGCCACTTTTATTTTTCTTGCATGGCTGAAATATCGCCACTTTCCATCTTGCACAGCTGAAATATCGTCACTTTTATTTTTCTTGCATGGCTGAAATATCGCCACTTTCTATTTACATCTTGCATCGGCTGAAATACCGCCACCTCATTTACATTTTTTGCATGGCTGAAATATCGCCACTTTCTATTTACATCTTACATCGGCTGAAATACCGCCACCTCATTTACATTTTTGCATTGGCTGAAAAATCGGCTCCTTCTGCATCTCATGGGTTGAAAGATTGCCAAATTGTCCGAAGGCATCATTATTCGGAGGCACCATTTTCATAGCCCGAGAACGTCATACCATGGCCTGAGGACCCCATTTTATCTTTTGCATATCATTATTCAAAGGCATCATAGCTCGGAGCCATCATCCTCATAGCCCAAGAGCATCATTTCATGGCTTGCGAATCCTTTATTAGACGCTTCATGGCCCAGGACGTCATGGTCTGAGGACGTCATCTTAACCGTCCAAAGACAGCATTCATGGTCCAACAGGAACTTGCATCACGTTTAAAATTATGCACAATATATGTTCGTATTGCTCATCTGCAGGTAAACCGGCTAGCAACGGCCGTCTCAACAGGAGCGATCCCGCTCCAGTTCCCGCAGCCCTACTAGACTATAACCATCCGCCCCAACCCGAATATCTTGTCCGTTCTTGAAAATCTCCGTGAGCATATTCCGCCGATGGATCCTAAACTGCATATGGCCTGATTCCTGTAAGACCAGAGATATGTAGGAAGCTCAGGAACCATATCACGGTCAAATTCTTCAATTCATTTCATTCGGTCAAATTGGCCATCATATCTTTACCCGACAACTCTTTCATCCTTCCCGGGTAAAGAGGGGCAGCTGTTGATACCCAATTTTTCCCTGTATATTTTTCATATATACAAAATACTTTCAAAATAATATATGTATGCATATATAAGCATTCCCAACTGTTTTAGTATTTTTTCCAATTTTTAAAAGATTTTTAAAATCAATTTATTGTCCATTTTAGCAGTACAAAATCAATAATTACTCCCAAAATCATCAATTTTGGTGAATAATTTAATTTATTCCCATATTTATACCAAAATATAGTTAAGGTAATTTTTATATATTTTTATAAATTTATTTGGTATTTTTAAAGCTAAATTGCATATAATTACAATTCTAGCCTACTTTAAGATTTAATAGCATTTTTATAATCACAAAATTGGTTCCAGTATTTTTAAATTAATATTTGTATGCTATTAACTAATCCAGTGCTATTAATTTGTTTTCAAATTTTATTTTACTATTGTTAGTAAAATAAAAGGGAAAAACTGGTTATGTAAATTTTAGCCTCATTTCGTTTCAATTTTAGCCCCATTACATTTCAATTTTAGCCTCCAATTGACCCAATCTTAACCCCAAATTGGACCAGCCCAATTTCAATTTTAACCCGACCCCCTTAACCCGTTCACTAACCCGCCCGACCTTTCTTTTAATCCAGGTTTCGATCAACGGCCACAATCGTCCCTTACCATTTTAATTCACCTAACCCTACCCTAATCCCCCATTTCATTCTGATAGCCGTCTTTGGATTCTCTCCTCTCCCAAAACTCTCTCGAAGGTTCCTCGGAACCCTAGTCATCTTCTACCCTTTTCAACCACACTTTCACCGGAATCCATGGCTTCTTAGGCCATGGATGGCTTGTACTCACCCTCATCCACCATTAAACCCTGGGTGTTCGAACTTTCAAGGTCCGACCTCGATGGTGTCCTTTCAGATCTCTACAGATCCAAGGTTTTATGGCCTCTCCAGCCTAGCTCCGGCGTATTCAGGCATCAGAAGTCTATTTCTGACCTCTCTGACTCAAGATCGGACCTTCTTCCAAGCCTTTCTCATTTCTAGGGTTTCTCTGAAACCCTAAGCTATTCGAGGTTTTTCTCTAGTTGTTTTCTTATATCTATGCTACATCTGTGTTCTACTGGAGTTTTGAAACGTTTTCCCCAATCTTTTCTTTCAAAATTTGTTTCTCTACGATTTGGGGTTTCTGAAAAAAATCTTAAAATGTTTTCTGACTCTTCTTCTTCTTCTTTTCTTTATGTGAATTTGTCTATGCTATGTTTGTATGTTCTCTTTTCCTACCTAGCATGTTCTTCTTTTGTTTTTATGTTTGCCTTATTATGCATGTTCTTCTATTATCCTTTGTTCTTCCTTCTACTGGTTCCTGTATCATGCTCTCACATGTCTATCTTATGTGTTCCTTTACTGTATTTTTCTACTAAGCTTTTAGTCCTTTGTTTGCCTTTACTAGACCTTTGTTTGAGTTCTACACATGTTTCATCTACTGTTTCTTAAATTTATATCACCTCTTTTCTCTTTTGAACTTGCTTAAGTTCCGAGCTTTTCTTAAAAACATGTTCTTTATGCTTCAACTCAGTTCTGCATTCTATTTAACTCGAACCTTCTATTCTATCTGTTTGTTTTCTCATGAGTCTCTGAAAGAGATCTCTGAGCCTGTTTCAGTCATTTGTCTTTTTTTCTCTGTATCTGACTCGAGTTGAAAACCCTAGGGTTTGGGGTTTTTGGCGAGTTTCGATCTTGTGTTTGAGACTACGGTTCTATTTTAGAACTCTAGGTTTCTCAGACTCGTTTTGAGTCTTTGTACTGAACTCGAACTTCTTTGACTCTGAACTTTTCTATGCTAGGCTTTTCTAATTAGCATGACAACTCTTTCTTGATTCACATGTTTGTGCACTTTATATATGATGAATTCTTCCTTCAAAAAAGGGTTTTGCCAATTTGTGATTGACTCAGAATTCCTTTTAATAAGGATCGATTGATTGTTACTGATTTTTCTTTAATTAAACCTTTCTTCACCTTTTCTGGTTGGATTCATTCATACCAAAACTCAATTTCTAATTTTTACTGACTGTTAATTGATTGTCTTTCCTTATTAAACCGTGTTGATATCAAACTATTTCCTTAAATAGTTTCTGTGAATCTGTCCTTCTTGTACTACTTTGGAAAATATTTTGATCAAACTCTTTCCTTAATTATCTTGCCCATTTGAAATCAGAATCCCTTAATTGAAGGTATTGATTTCGAAATTATTCTCTTACCTATTTCTACTTGCTTTTAAAGGGCACAACCCTTCTGCACTTTTTGGGGACTTCCAATTCAGTACTCTTTAAGACCTTGAGTTCAACACTTACACAACACTTATTGAACACTTTCAATTTTAATGCTCCTATATTCTCAATTCAACACTCTACTCTCTTCTGAAATCTTCTGACTGTGTGTTTGCAAATAGGCTTTACTACTGCTCTTCTCTTCTTATTTTCCTTAAACTGGTATGTTCTAATTTAACTTTCGGCTTCATCCCTATGTGTTTGCTTTATAGTTTCAACAATCTTGTCTATTTTGTTGTTTATGTTATGTATTGAATATGATGTTCTCTTTGCATCTATTGCTGTGTGAATTCCCCATACCCTTATTCCCTTCTATGTGTTTGAGTTAAGGTTCAGGCATGGCAGTATCCAAATTGCTGCTCATGTCTAGACCTGATCTTTTAATGGATCCTAACTCCCAAATAATGTGCCAGCACTCCTAATTGCTGGGTATGACCACCAGCCTATCTTGGCCTTCCCCAAAATCCCCTCTATGCACTTGCACTCTCTCTTAGATTCTAAGTTCTTCCCCATTCCTATGAGCCTTGCTTTGGGACCTTGAACTCCCTCTGAACTTGGACATTTGAGGGTCGGTCCTTCCACACTGCACTATAATCCAATTCTGCAATATATTTGGGTGTAAGCACTGCCCGGAGTCAACTTGAGACTCTTAGGGAACTCTGACACATCCCAAATAGGAGAAAGGCTTTGGAATTTGATCTTTGGAGTTGGTTTACTTCATGTTTCAGACAGAAGTCTAAATCAGGCTCTCCTTGGTTGGGATTTTGGTTTTCTGATGTAATTTTTACTTTCTTTTCTTCATTCTGGGCTGTAATCATTTGTAATAACTCATGGGGGCTTATAGTGAAAAGGGGAGGGGTACTCATGTATTCATAAGAGTAGATACCATGCTCATTAGGTTTTTATTTCTGCAAATCATGGCAAGTTCTGCATTTCGGCATCTTTGAAATCTTGTTTTAGATTCTGCACTTCTACATTTTCATATAGAAATCCTGTTTTAGGTTTTGCACTTCTACATTTTCATATAGAAATCCTGTTTTAGGTTCTACACTTCTACATTTTCATATAGAAATCCTGTCTATAAACTTCTGCACTTTTGCATCTTAGAAATCCTGCTTATAAGTTCTGCATATATATCATATCAATAGCTTTTGCATTTCTGCATCTCATATAGAGAACATGACTATAGGATTCTGCATTTTGCCTATCATATAAAAAGTTTGTCTATAGGGTTTCTGAATACTACATACGTATCCATCACTAGGCAAATGATATATAGGCTTAAATAATAAAAATCAACGCTTTAGACGCCATGCCTATAGGATTTCTACATTTTCGTAAAGGTTAAAATCAGTCACACTTAGAAAGCATGCCTATAGGAATAAGCAACTAATCTGAGTCCCTCAACTTGCTTATAGGTTTAAAATCAGTAATAACATTGCTTAAACGCTTGCAAAACTTATGTTCCTGCTGTTAATAAATCTGCTTCTGAAATCAGTATCTTTCTCTCGTATTTAGATATCATGCCTATAGGTTTCACCTAGGCAAGCTATAAGGTAAATTAGCTAATTGAATCAGACTCTGTTAATTATAACCAGCAGGCAAGTCTGATTCTTGTTTCTTATCTGAAATGTGTAATAGACCAGTCTGCCTCCTTAACATTTAAGTTTAATTCAGACTATAACTAGTATCTGCAAGACATGTTAAACAATTTGTCTTTAAGTGAGGAGGCATGTCTGAGCCTTTTAAATTGTTATGTGTTTCCCATATCTGCCTTATGTGTTTTTGTTTGTCGCTTTAGAATTTTATCCTTTTAAACCATACAAAGCCCAAATCTCCCTTCCCTTTAGGAATAGTAGTCCCAAATGCCTCCGAGACTGATAGGATTGGAGGGGTACTAGTATGCAATAAGTAAACGAAACATTCTGCGTTTAATACCTCAACAGGGTGGGAAAGGGTAGATATGGATATGATGACCGGTGCGCTAATACCATGTGTAACCCCTCTTCTGAGGAGTTATTACCGGGTATTTCATTGATGTGATCCATATTATTTATAAACTTAGGACCCCCTTCCCTTTACTTGTTTATTTTATTACTTTCAAAATTTCAAAACTCATTTTTCTCAAATTTCAGCCTCTTTGTTTCTTCAAACTTTAACTTATTTGCAATCACATATTTGAAACCCTTATTTGCTTATTTATTGTTTGTACTTAAGTCACAATTGTAGCATGGTCGGGAACCACACTAGTGGATCTTGAGGGGTGCCTAACACCTTCCCCTCGAGATAATTTCTAGCCCTTACCCAAACTCTGGTTTTTCTAAAAAAAATCTTCCTAGTGTCCTAATGCACTTAATCATTAGGTGGCGACTCTTCAAATCAAAAAATCCAATTCCCAAAAGGGAACGAGTTGTCCTCCCAAATGTCATAAATCTGATTTCGCGAGAAAAAGGGGGCTCGACAATGATATCCGGACTTACAGTCCTATATTACTTGCCAACCACATATACTGCATGTGCGTTTGAGAGCAACACAGTCCTCTCGGACAGTGAAATGGTATCTTCGGTGATGGAGCATATATATCTCGATACCCATTCACCTCTGTCTTGTTTGGACGAGGCCTTCTTGACCTTGAAGACTTCTACAATTGAACAGCCCCAGGAATAAAGCTTTTCAAGGGGATCTTGGGGGCCGGTTTAGTGGTAGCCACTTCAGGAGCATCCGGCTCGAATACAACCATCTCAGGAGTGGCCACTTCGGTACCAGTGGCCGGTTGGGAAGATGAAGAGGCAGTCTGTTGAGGAACTAACTTGGAAGTTTTAGCCATTACTGTCTGAGAAAGTTTGAAAAACTTAAATTGAAAGTATGAAGATTTGAAGGAGCAAGTTTAAAGGTTGAAAAAAAGAGTATGAAGACTTGAAGGTAAGATGAAGATCTGGGGGAAAAACCTTAGAACAATTGCAGAAATTTGAAGATCAAAGGTGGAAATATGAAGGTTTGAAAGAGTTGGTAAATAACTAGAAGATTCTAAGGTGGAGGCTGGAATGGAAAGTGGAAAAAAGACAAAGGGTAGAAGTTTTTATAGGAGAAGTATGCGACGCTTCACATTCGGAGGCAAGCAGCCAACAGTTGACACGTGTCTAAAGTCAAAACGACACGACTGATGGGACATTTTGATTTCTTCACTTTGGTTGTAATGTACAAAGAAAGGAACCGGGGAACATCTATCATTTCTCATTGTTTTGGCAAATTTACTCTCTGAGAAACGAGGGGACTATCTGTATACGGGTAAAATCGGGGCAAATGGGTACCCCGATTTTCTGGGGGGGGGGGGGCAAACGAAGCAAGGACTTAATTACAAGGAATCGAAGCTAGGAACCCTTCGTAATAGGGCCTGAGCGAAGCTCTTACTACCGGAGTCATCGAGATGACGCCCCCCAAATTTGTTTTGAACTCCGAGGCCTCGGAAAGCATTACCCAACGGTTGCACACGACTAACGAAGTGTCGTGATATCCACGCTCAACTGGATATCATGGCGTGGATCTCAACCCGTATTGGCAGCAAATCAGTGATTAGCGAAAAGGAAGATTTTTATTTTTCTTAGAATTATACTTAGGGTAAAACTCCCCTACTATATAAAGGGAAAGTTTACTATTCAATAGACCCGTTGTAACACGTATATCAAGGCAATATACACTTGTTTTCTCTGCTTCTAAGTTGTTCAAAGTTATTGTTCTTGTTCATAATTTTTCATAAATATTTGGCTCCGAACCGAGGGCAGAACAATCACTAAGCTCAGACCCGAGCCTCAACTTAACATCACAACTGGTTTGATTATTTGTTTTACCTTTAATCCGTTTGTCTAAGGTTATTGATCATTTGTATTGAATTAATCCATGTATCCTTAAAATTGCGTATAAATTTAATTGTAATCCATTTTTAAGGGTAAACACTTATTGAGTTCAATAGTGGGGCTTTAACCACGGAGCTTAGATACCTTGTTTAAGCTTCTTGTGTATTTATATAAAGGTACAGTTTAACTAAGTAAATGAAAGTGCACTGAAGATGAAAAAGATGTGATATCATGGTTCATGGACAAGGATGATCTCTGCTTCATTCTCTTATTGGAAAATTATTGCACCAAATTAATTGAAAGAATATCATTTTCTCTACAGTGCCCTTATAGCTCAGAGTAGATTATTTTGCAACGTCTTACTGCTCTTTATTTCCATCACCAAAAATATGAAAAGAAGCTAGACAAGCCAACTTCTTGCCATTTGAATGAAATAAGAAATTGCCTAAATGAAATCAACTTCTATTCGAGCTAAGGTCATAGAGTAATTGCATGTTCCTTCCTAAATAAATAAGAAGAGTGAGAAAACCAAAGTGTAAAAACAAAAGCTTAGAAAGAGAGTAGCACAAACGTACAAAAGAAATTAAGAATCCTTATAATTAAAGCAGTTTCCATATTTATTGCCTGATGAAAATTCAAATTACCTTTTTCAACCATTTAGCCATACTGCAAAGCACTTCAAATTGGAATAAAGCACAAGTGTATGAATCTCTTCAAAACAATAGTAAATACTAAGTAGCAGAAATGCACTAAAATTTAAATTTAAAAATACTTAAAACAGGTACTTAGAGAGCAAGTACCTTCTGCGTTAGGCGCAACTAAAGAGAGAGCATGTGAATGTCTTCAGCTTTCCCAACTCTTGCTTCTGATTTTAGGTCTTTGGATTATGTCAAGAATGAGAATCTGAGTCAATACACCAAAAGATGTTCCTTCCGGTGAAGCCTTTCAATATCAATATTTCTTCCCAAAGCACAAAATATGCACATACACATATTATATATTATAAAGTTATTTTCTAGTTGAGGGAGAAATAGAAACGAAGCTTAAGAGAAATAAAAATGTTAAATCTCAAAGCTAGTTCTTTTACATAATTGTAGGTAGGGGTGTACATAGGTCGGGTTGGTTCGGATTTTACAATTACCAAACCAAACTAATTATGTCGGGTTATTAAATCTAAAGACTAAACTAAACCAATAAAATTCGGGTTTTTCACTCTCGGGTTTTCTCGGATTTTTTCGGATTTTTTTCCGATAAAATCTTTGTAGAACAAAACATATAAATAGCGCTCAAAATATTTCTTTAGTCCTAGTAAGATACAACTATATAAAGTATTTTGATCACGCCCAACTATTCCTTATAAAAGGACAATGCGGTTGTTGCAAATATAATCCGGTTTACAAGTCCGGAATCGAATCCCACAGAGAACTAAGGCCTAGCTACAGTTGTTCACTATCACCTAGAAGACAAACTTGAACAGTTCCTAACTTATAGATATTAAGATTCTTGTGTTTAACTAATTAACTAACAAATTAAAATAATAAATTAACAACTACAGATACTAAGGGTTAGAGACAAGATTAAGGAGGTCTAGAGTTATGATTTCCCCAATTGTCGGAATCCTTCCCGCTATGTCTTCTATAATTTCGCCTAAGTATTCTCTATCGATCATGAGCGCCCTGCATGTTGTAATTCTCTCCCGAGTAATTACGACAATTTACTAGACATACTCTCCCGAGTTACGCTAGCTGGCTATAATTACAGCTCACTTAGATCGCGCACAAGGTTTCGTTATCCCTAATCCCACCTTTAAACCCTTGGTTATTGATTCCTCATATACGTCGAGAGTGATGTTGTTCAACAACTGCCTAAATATGCATTCTCTCTCGAGTAATACATACTAAATAGGCACAACTAATTGAGGGCCCTTCAATCAACCACAAGAATAATATAGTTGAACAAATAGAGAAAATACTATGGCTCAATTATATAAAAACACGACAAGAATTTATTCTACAAAAAGTTCCATCAAAACCCTAGATAACAAATTAGCTATTCATAATAGTATGTAAAACTACAATACTAAAAGTCATAACTAACAATGAAAAATAGGAAGAGGAAGGAAAAACTCGTAGAAGAATTCTCTGTCTTGCTCTTATTGTGTCTCTGCCTCCTTAGGTCAAATCTGTGTCTCAAATCTGTCCAACCTTAGCCTCCCTAGGTTTAAATTATGTCCAACCTTAGCCTCCCTAGGTCTAAATTATGTCCAACCCCTTAAAAATATCGTTTTTCCATGTATATATACCAAGTAGAGTCGGGCCAAAACAATTATACCTTCTTCTACGCGAAAAAGGATAATATTTTACGTCTGGACTGTCGCATCCGCGGTACAAACGCGGTACAAACGCGGTATATGGCAGGTATACTGCCTCAGCCCGCCTCAGGTCCGCAGTCGCAGTTTCAACTGCATTTTTCACCCTGTTTCGTTTGAAATTTGGAAAAACGTAAAACATAAATGTTGTATACCTTTAAGTTATCTTTCTAACCATATATTGTGTAGTATAAATGGAGTTTTGAACAAAAAGTTCTATGCATTTTACTAGACAGTGCGCAATATGCCTACTCGATTCTTCGTTTTGTTTCTCTATCATCCGTTGATCCCCGAATACAATCCCGGCTTAATTCTTTGGGCTTTTACTCAGACTTCAAAGCTCCAAATCACTTGAATTCATTCCATAACATCTATATAGTTCGGAATCACTCCTACAAGGCATAAAACACACCGTTAGTGCAAAACACTAGCAATCAAAGCGCAAACTCAACTAAAGTGCAGTAAATTTGAGTGTAACAAGCGACTAAAATATGTAATTATAGCTTATCATCATATTTTCCAAGAAAATAATACAAAATATGAAATATGTCATGACATTATCCTAAAATATTCAACAATAAAGACAATAAAATTATGTAATATAAATATTGCTAATTAAAAAGGCATAATAAAAATAAAAATAATCTAAGTGATCGTTTGGTATGAGGTATTAGGTGGGATAAGAGTTGGGATTAAATTTGTACCTTCTTTGATTGGAGGTATAAATTTATCTTGGGATAAATGTGTACATCTAACCAAACAAGGTATAAACATAATCCCAAATCTTATCCCACTTATCCCATCTTATTTATACCATCAATTGTGGGATTATATTATTCCATCTTTTATGTGGTATAAATTAGTATCGGGGTTATAATTCCAGTACTATTTTGTCCACGTACCAAACGACCTCTAAAAGTACTAAGTCGTGCTAAAATAAGTAGACTAATAAGGGAGTATTAATTACATGACTAAACGCTAAATAAAAAATAAAAATAGGTTATGCATTTTTATCTAAATTATTGCAAAACAAAAAATAGATATTCAATACATTCTCGTTCGTAGTATTGAATTGAATGTCTTTTGTTAGCATTAGTATTGATTTGATTTTGGTTTGGGCTTTTGTTAGCACAATTTAATTTACTAATGTTAATGGCTATAAAACTTATTGGAACATTCAAAAGTTCTAAGTTCAATCTTGAAATAATACCTCAAAAGATAAAATTATGAAATCTTTTAAAAAATATTTATAAATTACATCACAATAAGTATATTTATATATTAAATATATCTAAAATTTCTATATATGTAATGTCGGGTTGGTTTGGTTTCGGTTTGACTTTCTTTAGTTAAAACCATACCAAACCAATTAAGGTCGGGTTTTTTTTTTCCAACACCAAACCATAATCGGGTTTTTTTTCTCGATTTGACTCGAATTATCGGATTGGTGCGGTTTGTCGGTTTCCTTGGTACACCTCTAATTGTAGGCATCAAGATTGGGTAGTGTTACATTTGCTGTCCCTATATAGTTTTTAAAGGATCTGGTTCTAACATTAGTTCCACGAAAAAATAGAACTTAAGGGATAAAAATACAGAGTATTCAGCAAAAAAGGAAAATATTATCTAATTTTTGAAATTAGAAAGAAATTTTGTGTGTCCTCAAATGACAATAAACTAATAATGTAATACTACGATATATATTTGTACACTAATTGTATGAGAGCACCCATATAACTTTGATTATTGTGGGTTGCCCTTGTGGAATAGGATCAGTGCATAAAATAAAAAAAAGAATTATCATTTCTAAATGAGAACTAAATGATATCCTTATCAATGTTTAGTTGGTCCATTGAATAGATTCAGTATAAATGCTACTGGTAATGGACTTTCTGTGACAGTTACTCATGTATTAAATAGTTATGTGCAAATCTTCCATTCTTATTTAGTTTCTATCCTTACCATTTTAACCTCCACTTTTACCTTGTACACTTTGATGCACCAAAGTACAGTATAAAGCATAAAGAAAGATCCACATTGTCTTCATTACTATCTAATAAAGGAAGACTTCCATTGTTTTGTATGGACAACTAAAATATATATAAAAAAAAATACAGAATACAATCTTTATTACTGCTAATGTGCACATGTTTTCATCATTCTTATATTAGCAGTTAGTATCGAGAACTGAAGTTGGTTTTATATTAGTTATTATCGCATGATATCAAATTTTTTAAGCATCACTTCCAAAAGCAGTAGGTAAGGTTTTCCTGGTGGAGATTTTGTCGAGCACCTTATGAACTATCTATATTAGTGAAAATATCTAACAGAATATGCTTGTCCAAACGAATAAAAAATAATCACAAACATGTACACACTCCACGAAGAACATGGAAAAAAAAGATACTATCTATATCTTTGGTAAAATCATACATATTGAACTTATTAAGAAATAAATAAAGTAACATATCAAAGAAGCTTAAGAGAGTAAAATAGATTATTAGGATACACCTTAAATAAGATTGGGAGCTGATAGATTAAGAATTAGGGTTCCTGCTATTGTTGGGTTGAGTTTGAATATGAGTAAAAGCTCCTTTTTTTCTTGGTGGTTTCGTGCATGAAACATCCAAGAGAGATTGTTACGATCCGGCCAGTCGTTTTGAGTGTTGTACCCTCGTTCCCTCATTTACTGCTTATTCTATGATCAACTATTATTATGTGACTTGTCGGGGTAGTTGGTTTGATTCCGAGGACGTTTCGAAATAAATTGGGACACTTAGTCCTAAGGTTGGAAGCTTAAGTTGAAAGAGTTGACTGGATGTTGACTTATATGTAAATGGTTTCGGAATGGAGTTTTGACGGTTCCGATAGCTCCTGGTGATTTTGGACTTAGGAGTATGTCCGGTTATTGATTTGGAGGTCCATAGGTGATTTTGGCTTGAAATGGCGAAAAGTTGAAAAATTAGAAGTTTGGAGAGTTGAGAAGTTTGACCGAGAGTTAACTTTGTGGTTACCGGTTTGAATTCTGGTTCCAAAAGTTGAAATAGGTCTGTTGTATCAATTATGACTTGTGTGTAAAATTTGAGGTTAATCGGAGTTGATTTGATAGGTTTCGGCATCAATTATAGAAGTTGGAAATTTATTAGTCTCATTAGGTTTGAATTGGGATGCGATTCGTGTTTTTGATGTGATTTGAGGCCTCGACTAAGTTCGTATCGTATTATAGGACTTGTTGGTATATTTGGTTGAGGCCCCGGGGGTCTCGGGTATATTTCAGATGGTTAATGGATCGAATTTTGAACTTAAGGAATGGCTGAGAAGTTCTAGATCGCACCTGCGAAGGATTTGGTCGTAGGTGTGCGACCGCAGAAGCGAAGGAGGCATCGCAGGAACAGTTTCAGGTGGGGTTATGAGGCAGCGCAGGTACGAGGCATTGGCCGCACCTACGAGATCGCAGATGCAGAGAGTGGAGGCGAAGGTGCGAGGTCTAGAAATGGAACCTGGGGGGAGGGGGCAGGTGCGGAAGGATGCCCGCAGATGGGATGCGCATCTACGCATGAGTGTCCACATAAGCGAAAGTGGGCAGGAGGCTGTGGAGTCACAGAAGCGATGAGGACTCCGCAAAAGTGGTTAAGTGGCTTCGCAGGTGTGAATTTCCGGGCAGATTATATTTTGAAGGGTTTTCAAGATTTTCTCATTTTTGGACTTTAGAAGCTCGGTTGGAGGCGATTTTTGAGAGGGGATTCATGAGATTTCTTGAGGTAAGCCGTTTTTGGTCATTTTTATCTGATTGTATTGAATACCCATTGAATTTCCCCCATAGATTTGGTGTTTTTGAAGTGAAAATTTTGGGATTTTTGACCCATGTGTTGGAGAGTAAAAATTGGGGGTTTGAGTGACGATTTTGAGTCGGAATTTGGTAATTTTGGTATGGTTAGACTCGTGGTTAAATGGGTGTTCAAATTTTCTAACTTTTGTTGGATTTTGAGGCGTGGGCCCGGGGTTGACTCTTTGACTTTTGCTTAAGAACTTAGTTTTGTCATATGGAAATGATTCCTATAGTTGATCGAAGCCAACCCTGCACTACTATTGAGCAGCGAAAGAGGGTCGAAGCAACTTTTACCCGATTAAGGTCGGGATTGATTTTCACAGGGAACTAGAAGTTGGAGTCGGGTGTCTATCTAAAGTGGAGTTGTGTATGTGTTCCAAATTGCACTTCTAAATATTTTTGGGTTTTGATTTACTTCTAATTATATAAACTAAAATGCGCAATTAAACTAGAATAAGCTAAGAGTAAACTACTACGAGTTGTTCAAATAGTTAAAAGGCACTAGGGTAGTGACTTTTGCCTAGGTGGTCAATTGACAGGTACTTGAGTCTAAGACATGATTGACACATTTGGGGAGCATGATATAATCATTGCACGATTTTACCTACTCTAACCTCGGTGGTTCAAGTAATTTTGCCCGAATTGACTTTCTCAAGACCGATTGGGTATGCAAATTTGCATAAGCAATCCAGGTTCAAGTCGGGTATTACTATCTCTAGATTTAACCTTTTAATTGGGGCTATCAATCTCTTGAGTACGCCCCAATTCCTTGTTGAACCAATTTTAGAGACTTAGACTCTCTTTCTCAAGAAGAGCCAAAGTCAACTAAACACAAACTAGTGTTTGCAACCACTAATTCAGCAAATAAATATGAATTTAGTCCAAATATCAAACACCCATAGACAATCAAGCATCAAAACACAAGACCCATCAATTATCCATACTAGGGTTGATCCACAACCCTAGCTTATGGGTCTAGCTACTCATAATTAGAAAAGAAAACAAAGAAATAGATGAAGAAAAACTCATATTAATTAATTGCTAAGATAAACTAGAAGATTCAATGTTGAAATGAAGCTAAAATTTTTAAAAATAGCTAAAACTATCAAAGTCACGAGCACAACTCAGTACATAAACTATCTGTTGGCCTAAAAATGGGAAAAGAAGCTAAAAAATCTGGACAAAAATACCCCTGCGGGGCTAGTGCGGACCGCATAAAATCACGTGCGGCCGCACTAGGGCTTTGAACTTGAAAATCCAACTCTCTGGACTCGGGCAATGCGGACCGCACAGAATCGAGTGCGGCAACGGTGGCTTCTAGTGCGGTCCGCATGAAATGGAGCGCGGACCGCATTGGCTTCAATCTCCAAATTGGCACTTTCTGATCCTTGGTTCTGCGGACCGCACTAAATCGAGTGCGGCCACAGTGACTCTAATGCGGACCGCATTAAATCTCATGCGGCCGCATTGCCTGTTGGCCTGGAAATCAACCTCTCTGAACCTCACTTGCGCGGACCGCACAGAATGGTGTGCGGCCACATTGCGCCTGTTTTGCCTGAGTATTGTCTTGTCTTGGTACTTATGCAAGTTTCACTCCTTTTTGAGCTGATCTTTGACATCTTGTCACTTTGTTGATCAAACCTGCAATCAAGCACAACTTGTGAGCCTTTTGGGACTATTTTGTACAAATTTCTAATCAAAACATAAGCAAGAAGGAGTATAAAATGTATCAAAATCCCTAGTTATCAACTCCCCCAAACTTAATCTTTTGCTTGTCCTCAAACAAATAAAATAAGACTCACTTCTTAAGGAAAATTCCAAGAAAATTCAGTTGTCCTAAAGTGCCCTCATCTAGCATCAATTGGGACTAACAATTGCCCTCAATACAAATGAATCATTAACAACATTTACTCTTTGAAACACCATGGATTAAGTGCGACACAAGAGCATCAAGAGTTGACTCAGCACATCAAACAACTATTTCTATTACTTTGGTCATTGTGGAACCCAAACTCACATATCCTCAACTCTCCCTAAGCAAACTTCACCTTTAGAATTGTAGCACTCAGAACGAGGTTAATGTAAAATCACTCATCTCTCTCAAGGAAAAGTCACAAGTACGGCTCTAAGTACCATATGCTTGCACCTTATGTAAGTTACCACTAATATAAGTTTCATTCAACTAGAGATCATATAGGGCTTTTGTGGAGACATAGTGAAGGTTTTTGGTTCCGGGTAGGTAATGTTTGGTCTAAGTAGGTTCCATCTTCCCTTAAGCATTTCTTTTGTTTCATTTTGGCACACATTCACTTGACTTTTTGAGTCTTTTCACTTCTTTCTAAGAGGTTAGAGAGACACACTGTCACTCTTTCTTATACATTTCAAATCTTTTCTCCTTTCTCAACTTTTCACACCTTTTCATTCTTTGGTTTTCTTGAATCTTTTTTTATTCTCTTGCACATTGAACATTCTTTTTGTCTTTTTGCTTTTCTTTCTTTTTCATTGCCTTTCCTTTTCTTCTTCTTTTTTTTAATATTTTTACCACTTTGTTATAATACTCGTCTCTCCTCCGAAACTTATACTTTTGCCATGTGCTAAAGGGAAGATCGGGCTCCAAGAGAGGGTATCTTTTAGAACGGGTAAAGGCTTGTATCATGATTCTTGAAGGAAAAAGGTCTAAGGCTCAAAAGGGTTGACTATGGATCTTATCATT
The DNA here is from genome assembly GCF_000715075.1 of Nicotiana tabacum. Lineage (NCBI taxonomy): Eukaryota > Viridiplantae > Streptophyta > Magnoliopsida > Solanales > Solanaceae > Nicotiana > Nicotiana tabacum. The sequence goes on from NC_134087.1 coordinate 111,560,348, forward strand.
GGTAGGTTATGGAAGTGTTCAAGCTATCATTTGGACCAAGGAGAGCCTATAATCATGTATCAAGTCAAAATTCACTTAGGATTTCGTCTAAACAAACATTCAGGGCAAGTTCTAGACCAATGGCTTGGGACTTGGACTTGAAATGCGATTTCTCACCACACAAGATATGGTATCCCTAAGGACATAGAGTCGGGGGCCCACAATGATCTTAGATAAGATTTAAGCACACAATGGTACCGAAAAACCACTTGATAATTATCGGCCAACACAAGAGTCTCAAGGTCACGACTTTCACCATCCTAAATACAATAATTTGTTTTTGACCATAAGATCAAAGGCAAATGTGCTAGTCCCAAGTGAAGCTTTGCTTGAGGTACCCTTACCACTAAATACTAAAAAACAAAAAGAAAAACGGACTCAAACCCTTAAGAAGGTTGTCACGCAATCCATCATTGGGAAGAGCCACCCGGTTCACATAAACTCCACCTTTGGAAAGAACCGTGGCATTAAGAAAACCAAAGGCTTATTGCAAACGTTCAGAACAAGAAGCTACGAACATAAATAAGAAGCTAAGAAAGAAAAATTGCAGAAAGTAAAATGAATATATACAAGAGGGGATTTAATCGAATATACAATAGATGGGATGAATATGTACAATGTAACATAACTTTATATACAGACCCAAAGTAAAATAAAAGTACGAGAAATGTAACGAAATGTTAGAATTATATACAAACCAAAGATGAAAAATAAAGATAGCATAAAAACTGTCAAATATATACAATAATCCAAATCCATAAAAGTAGGGGATATCCCCTCAAATGTAAGCTGGCATTGCCTCAATGCCAACTAAACCAAATAAGCACCAAAAATAAAAAGGGGATAGGATGTAGAGACTCCATATGGCCCGTCTGTCTACATCGGATCCTGAGTGGTCCTTGGGTCCTCAATATGCTCGGGAACCTCAGACCGGTTCCCTATAGCCTGCTACTCTACTGCTAGGACTTGGGCCTGGATAGGCTCCTGGTCTACATCCTGTGGCTGACTGGAGGAGGTTTCCGGTGGGTCTGCCAACTGGATGACTACATCATCTGCCCTGGGAATCATCTTTTTCCTCTTAGGAGGCCTTTGGGACTACTCTGGATGGGGGTGAACTGCTGGCACACGGTCTTGTAACAATAAATCCAAAGGCAGATGATCTGCCTTCAACCTGTCAACCTCAACCCTCAACTCCTTCACGGACTCCTTGGAAGCCTGCGTCTTCCTCAACTTCTTGTGCTCCTTAGCAAGCTCCTTGAGAGCCTTGTCGTGTGAATCAACAGCATCCGTGAGCACTTTCTGGGTGTCAAGGATTTTCTTCTGGTTGGCTAGAATCTCCTTGAGGGCATCCTCAATAGACTGCGGGACCTGCGGAGGTGGAGGTGCCGACTGAGCTTCCACTATAGTAGTAAGGATAGACAACTTGGATGAAGCTGATTGCATCCAGTTGTTGATGCTGAGAAGAGCCTGGCTTAGTTGGTGTGTAGTCACTGGGTAGGCTCGGGTAGAGGGTATATCTGGATCTGCTGAAGTGGATAGACCAGGGGGAATGTCCGTTGTGGTGGAGGCAGGCTGAGTACGAGCCACTACCACAACTGGCTCTTTAGAATGGCCAGTTGGAGAAGTAGTTGTTCCCTTGAAGTTCTTGCTTTTTGGGTTGTCATCCCCTTGCATGTTGTACCATGAGAATGGGGCCTTTGCTTTCACTTTGATATCAAACGACCTCTTTTCTACCTTTAAGTTCGTGAAGTACATGGTTAAGAAGCTGGGGAAGGGATGGTTTCTGTCACCTTCATTGCCTACCTGTGTAATCATACGAGACATCACCTTCCCGACGTTAATCGGGTACCCCACAATGATTGATGCTACCAATACTGCCCGGTGAAGAGGGAGTGAGTTGTCATGAGTAGTGGGATCCAATCTGTTGCACATGAATGTTTCCCACCCCTTGGCCTCGAAATTCAAACTTCTTCTCAAAATTTTCACTCCCGCATTCAACCAATCGGGGGTGGTACCTAGGATTGCCAGATACTGTGCCAACCAAGGACGAACCTCCTCACTTAATTCCATCTTCGCCAAATATAGCGACTCATCCTCCTTATCAAAGCCCAAGTAGTCATTTATGGTTTTCCCATCGAACAGCACTTTCAAATTGCGCGCCTTGGTCACTTTGGTGCCCTTCTTGATATGGGCAACAATGGTGTAGAATTCCTCGACCAGGTGCTCGATTGCATCCTCACAGTTGTCTAAGAAATACTCTCAGCCCAATCTCTCTCTAAACTACCTTCTCACGTTAGGGTTTTGAGGCAAAAAGTCTCTATCTACAAAACTTCTCTCCCGAATTAATTTCCTCACAGGCCACCATTCTCTGAATATATGTTAGGCCACCTCGCTCACAAAGCGGTCTTGCCACACCTCCGGGTTTCTAGTTCGTTCTACCCCGCTAACCTGGGGCTCACCCTCTTATCCTACTACCTATTTTTCTCCTACTGCACCCTCTCCGGATAATAAAACTGTGGGAGAGGTGGAGTATTCATCCCCACTGCCTTCAGTTGAGCCCTCAGATGACCCAGAAGACACATTTACTAATACTTAGGCAGCGGGGGAAGGTGGATGAGTGTCTCTTAGTCTGTTTCTCTCCGACCAGTCAGGGATGTACTCTGGGATTGAGTCTGAAGATATATCCTGGGAGGGCTCGTATTCGCTCCCAGACTGGTCAATGGCCCTATCAGTAGCTTTAATCATCTTCCTCATGTTTTTAATGTTTTGCCAGGCTTATCATTTTCTATTTCCCCTCCCCCGGGAGGATTCACCTCGACCAGCTTGATTAGAACCCTTGCCTCTTTGTTTTACCATTGTCTGCAAACAACATCCATTAGGCTTGTTAGTATTAGTAGAAGTAATTAAGATCAGAGTTGCAGAAAAGAAAAGGTTGCAGACAGTTGCAGATACTACAAAGTGCAGACCGCACAAAATGGAGTGTGGCCGCACAGAGGCCAATACGGACCGTACAAAATGGCAATGCGGTCTGCATAGAGGTGGGGTTCAGACTACCCACTCTCTATATCTAGGCAATGCGGACCGCACAAAATGTAGTGCGGATGCACAGGGACCAATGCGGACCGCACAAAATGTAGTGCGGCTGCAGTCCCCAAAGATCAGATTATAGACACTCATCAATGCAGTCCGCACAAAATGCCATTGCGGACCGCATTAAGGCACCGCGAACCACACAGAATCGACCGCGGTCCATACTGAGTGCCCATAAGCAACACTAACTTAAGGTTCAATGTATTTTGATTTTAAGTCCAATTTTACACCTAAGAAAGGTTCCTATGTGTTTGCCCAATGTTTCTAACTACCTAATTCTACTTTAATCAAGAAATTAACTAACCTAATTTTACCAAATCAAAAGAAGTACTGGAAGAACAGAAAGGAAGCAAGAAAAATAAAAATTAAGAGAAGTTAACAAAATTAAACAACTAAAAAGAAGTTAATGGTGCCAGATGTGAGATGAACTGAAGGTAAACGAGTCCAAGCAGTTAATTACGAGCAAAAGGAAAGATGAACAGTGCTTTTATGAGTTCTGAGAGCAACAGGATTGAAAAGTGTAAAAGGAGGGCCTCAGGCCCTATTTATAGAAGAGGACCTGGGGCCCAGCTTACCAACCCAATGCTGACCACACAAAATGGATTGCGGTCCGCACTACACAGCATTTTTTCAAGTTTGAGAAAGCAACCCACTGCAATCCGCACAAAATGTCGTGCGGACGCAGTGGTCTACCGCCGACCGCACAAAATATAATGCGGCTGAGGTGGAAAACTTCATAGAGCTGGACTTTTCGTCCTTTATCAGTGCGGTCTGCACTAAATGTAGTGCGTCTGCATTGAAAACTTCAGAGACCTGAACACTTTTTTCACTATGTCCTGCACTACATCAACACAATCCTATAGCATCTCACAACCAGTTAGTCCAAAAATAAATCTTGTACTACAATGAAAATCAAATAAAAACAAGAAGAAAAACACATGGGTTGCCTCCCAAAAAGCGTCTGATTTAACGTCGCGGCACGACGCAGGTTACCATCAAATCATTTGAGATGAAGAAGTGCCACCACGTGGCTGTCATCAATTTTTTCCAAGTAGTTCTTGACCCTATGCCCATTCACTCTGAAAACTTCCCCATTTTTGAAGTGTACCAAACGGGTTCACACACACTACTTCAAAAGGTCCACTCCATTTTGACTTAAGCTTTCTCGGAAATAGACGTAACCGAGAGTTGAACAAGAGAACTAAATCACCAACTTTGAACTCCTTGCTACGAGCATATTTATCATGAAGGTACTTCATCTTATCCTTGTACAAGGAAGAACTAGAGTAGGTATGGAATCGAAATTCATCAAGTTCATTAAGTTGCTCCACACGAAGATTTGCTGCAACATCCCATTCGAGATTTAGCTTCCTCAAAGCCCACATGGCCTTGTGCTCTAACTCAACCGGTAGATGGAAAGCTTTCCCAAACACCGACCAATACGGAGACATACCAATCGAAGTCTTGTAAGAAGTCATATAAGCCCATAGAGCATCATCCAACTTATTTGACCAATCGGTTCTATTTGCATTGGCCGTCTTTGACAATATGCTTCTGATTTTCCTGTTGGAGACTTCAACTTGACCACTTGCTTGAGGATGATAGGGAGTAGAAACTTTGTAATTGACACCATATATTGAAAGCAAAGTGTCAAAAGCTCTATTACAAAAATGAGACCTCCCATCACTTATGATTGTACGAGGAGTACCAAACCTTGTAAAAATGCTCTTCTTGAGAAATGCAACAACACTCCGGGCCTTATTGTTGGGCAACGCCACGGCTTCAACCCACTTTGAAACATAGTCTACCGCCACAAGAATGTATGTGTTCCCACACGAGCTAACAAACGGGCCCAAAAAGTCAATATCCCATACATCAAAAACATCAACCTCAAGGATGGTATTGAGAGGCATCTCATCTTTCTTCGAAATTCCACCCGCTCTTTGGCATTCATCACATCTCTTCACAAAATTACCTGCATCTTTGAACAAAGTTGTCCAATAAAACCCACAACTAAGAACTTTGGAATTCGTCCTTGCCCCGCCATGATGGACACCATAAGGAGAGGAATGACAAGCCTCCAAGATACTCAATTGCTCTTCCTCCGGGACACACCTTCTGATCACAGCATCCGTGCAAATCTTGAACAAGTACGGCTCATCCCAATAGAAATCCAAACTATCTCGCTTGAGCTTCTTCTTTTGGTTAGAAGAGAGCTCACACGGGATTATACCAGTCACAAGGAAATTAGCAACATCGGCAAACCATGACATATCATTCATCGACACCGAAAGGAGTTGTTCGTCGGGAAATGAATCATTGATCTCTAGGCCGTCATGAGGCCTCCCCTCTTCCTCCAAGTGGGACAAGTGGTCTGCCACTTGGTTCTCACTACCCTTCCGGTCCACAATCTCCAAATCAAACTCTTTAAGTAACAAGACCCTAGAGATATTTTAGTGATTATAACCCCATCACTTGAAATCGAATATAATATTTGTCGCTATATTTCTTGTCTTGATTATTATTTTTTAGGAGCGAAATTTAGTTGTTACACCAATAATATCTCGACGGAACAATCTTTTTCGCAAACAAAGAAGATAGTACTTTTTTTTAAAAAAAGGAATCTTTGGCCTGAAATAAAAGACCTTGCCAGGAAATTTTGCTATCTGGAACAGTGCTCTTAATGAAATTTTAAGGATTGAGAGCCACTTGAATATTGAGAAAGATAGTGGAAGAGATATTTTATGAACAGAGAAGAGAAAGAAGGAGGAAAGTGAGATCTTGAGAAATAAAAATTGGATGAAAAAGAAGGATACTTTTTTGGCTGGAATATTCTGATGAGGTGAAGAAATAGGAGGGGGGGAGATAGATCTTTTACTTTTTCTAATTTTATTTATTTTTTCTTACTCTTTTTTCTATTTCATTTCTAATTATTTTTGGGACACACATAGAGAACACCACTTCTATTTAATGACGTGACATTTTTTATTGAGAGGGTCTCATGCCATAATGGACAACTGTTAGGGTTGGGCACATTTTTGTCTACTTTCTTAACGGTAGGGATATATTTGGATGGATAGTAAAACTAGGGATAAATGTGGACAATTTACTAAAGCGGATGGATAAATCCAACTTTTTTCCCATGTTTCTATTTAGAGTGGGGGTTGGGCGAGGGGTGGGGTGGGTGTAGTGGGGGTGGGGCATGGGTGGGTTGATGTGAATGGGGAATAGGGCGTGAAAGGTTGAAAAAGAGTTTTGGAAAATGTTTTCTCTTCTTTTAATATGGAAAAATTGAAGGAAAATAAGTTCATGAGGAAAATACTTTCCAAAACATTTAAGCCAAACAAATATGAAAAAATTAGAAATATTTTTCTTCGTGCCAAACACACCCTTAGTGTTTAGATTTTGTTGACTCATCCCTTTGCTGAATTCAAATTTGTCAAATAACTCTTATTCCATTCTCCGGTTAGATATATACTACTTACAATATTTGAATTTTGATACCACAGAAACTAGTTTAGGGATATAAAAAATAACAATAGTGTTTATGTAGTAAAAATTGCACGGGGCGCCCTATTTGGTCGCCCTCATTTAACCTATACCCATTTTTTTAAAAACTTTTAATTTGTACCTACTTTTTAAAAAATTTCAGCCCCTTTTCTCCTCCTCCTTGCTTTGCAACTCTCTCGAATCATATACATGAGAATCTCAGCTAAGAACATTAGGACGTTCTTCCCATGCAGTGATACTATATAAATGAACACTTTCTTCCTGGTCTCTCAATACCAGTCTCCTTTTACTAGTTTTCTCAGCAAATCCTATTCTCTTTTTTCTCTGATTTTCATATAAAATTTTGGTTTTTAGTTTAAAGCATATTGTGGAAGTCAAACCCTTTCGGTAACGATTACAATATCTTTTGCTTTTTCTCTTTCGAACTTTCTTTGCACAGCTTATAACCTGCAACTTATCCATCAGATTTCTCTTCAGAGGTTTACACGCTATAGCTTATCATCGATCTTTCTTCCTTTTTTTTTTGTTTACTTCTTTCAACCTTTTCAAGTTTGCTGGATATTTCTGGAATCCGAGATTATCTGTATTTTTAGGTGAATGTACTTGCAACATCAAAGTTGATCAACCGCGAAACACCAAAAACAGTAGTGATTCCTTCAGACTTCAGCTCTAGAGCTGAAGTTTCCCAGTTACAACACAAAAACTTCAGCTCTAGAGCTGAAGTTCGCCAGTTACAAAATAAAAGCTTCAGCTCTAGAGCTGAAGCTTACAAACAAAAACTTCAGCTCTAGAGCTAAAGTTCGACAGTTACAAAACAAAAACTTCAGCTCTAGAGCTGAACTTCAGGCCCGGCTAATAGAATGCTGAAGTTTTGCGTGATTGTCTTTGCTACTTCAACCCCGTATACTGAAGTTATGCGAAAAAGCGGGTACGCTTGCAAATTTTTTTGCAAAGCGGACACAAGTTAAAACGTGACACAAAAAGCGGGTATAGATACAAATGCCCCGTTTATGTATTAGTTGGAGTAGTGATATAAAGTAAATAGTCAATATTGTGGAGAGAAAAAAATGGCTTTCGCTAAAAACGTTGTCATTTTTTTTTTCTTTTGGTAATCTGAAAACCAAACACTATGAAAATACATTATTTTCTAGAACATTTTTGCTGCCATTCGGGCATTTGAGCAACATAACCTACCATTCAACAAAAATCAAACTCGAACTGATACTGTCATATTATTTTCACCAAATCCATAGGGAATTCTTTTATCCCTTTCTACAGTGTATGTAGTTATATATGCATTTTTTGTAGTTTGACCTTATTCCAGAAAAAGAAAAAGGTTTTCAGATGACTGAATTGAATAACTACTGCTCACAAAAACCAAAATTGATAGATGCTTCATTTCCCTGGAATGAGCATCTGACAGACCAAATAAATAGGAGTAACTAAATATGGTATCTTGCTCTCGGCTCCTACTACTGCCTACACTGACTTGTATAGGGGAAGGAACTCCTTGTGTGATTCTGTTGGAGTTTTAGAGTTTTTATTGTTAGTCAATCTGTATATGCACGCTATTTGAGTTTCCAAGCGGTAGATCGCCTATCTCGGACCCGAGTGTAGCACGGTGTCAAGACATCTTGGCCCTGGCAAAAAGTACTCCAGCAAGTAGACCTGAAAGCAATGGCAGATTTCGGTAAGGTAAAATAAGTAAATACTAAAGAGAATTACATTAAATCGTCAAGAATATAATCTGGATAGTTCACATTACCGAAAAGTATGCTGAATAAATTGGGAACACTGAGAGGAACCTTGAACACCAAAAGGCCAGCAATTGAAATGGGAATCTTGTTTAAGGAACCTACAAGACTATGAAGCGGAGAAAGAGTATAGGATTAAATAACTAATCATGAAGCAATTTGAAAATGCATCTTATACTTCCTTTCAAGTAGACTGTAACTAGAAAAAAGGTCACATTAAGGTAGCTTTCTTTCATTTTTCCTTCTCCCCAGTATAATCTGGGTTAACCTTGTCTAACTATTGCCGGAAAAGATTTATAGCAGACTTAAATAATAATACAGCAAATAGTTCTAGAATATAGGAACAGAATGCATGTCAAATATCTATCGAGAACCAACTCCATGCCAAAGTGATAAGGGTCCATATCTTTATCGTCAACAAGTTAGCAGATCACGTAAACTAAGCTAAGTAGTTCATGATGCAACTCCCCAAGAAATGTCAAGCCAGTATGACTCACCTGTAAGTGGTTGGACCAGTTTGTTTCAAAAACCACATAGATGTGAAGCTAATGGCTAGCCCAAGCAATCCACTGGCTGTTGCAGCAACCCAGAACATTGGAATCTTAATTACATCCCTGCAAATGAAAAAAAAAATTGAAACTGCAATATTTATTTGGTACTCCTAAGTGAAGGACTAAACAGAAAAAGAAGAGACTACTGAGCAGCTCAAAAGTATAATATTTATTCCATTAACAAAAAGACAAATGTCTAATGATATAGTAACAAAGATATAGCACGTACGCATTAATTACATAATTCCATTCATCAAACAGGAAGATCAAGCCGATAGCAAAAGGTATAGATATCCCATTGTTCAGTAATACCATTGAAACTTCGTTAAGCGATCCAGATTTTGTAAATTGCTTTGCTCTGTCCATGACATGTCGCAGTGTGAGCTGTTGAAAATTGATGTCCAATGAAAACAAATAGATTAGGGAAATGAAACATATATTTTGAAGTTTGACTTGTTATATTAGTCAGTCTAATTTTTGTTGCTTTCTTATAATTGAAAGAAGTCAAGAGCAAATTTCTTTGCACGATCTTGGTACCAGCAATCAAGGATGAAGAACAGAGTAAAGCAGAAAGTACATACTGAGTAGCCTGCAGTGAGAATGCAATTAACTGATTGCCAAGCATAACCCGTCCCGTCGAATGAGAGGTCTGTTATGCCTCCAGATATAGCAGAGATAATCTGAAAGCAAGAAGATAGCAGCATCAATGAAGAAACTGCCAATAAATTGTTCTTTTTCCCTATGCCAGAGCGGGACCAGGGGTGGGGAGGGGAAAGCGTAAAGTAGTTCATATACAATAAAATTTAATTATCATTCAGTGAGTGGGAAGCCAAATGGAGTTCTATTTTGGCCTTAACTAAAATTAAGGAGAACTGGGACAGTGAAAGCAAATTTTGTTGGCTCTAAATTATATGTTACTACTGTACATATCTTAACACAGAAAAAATATGAGGTATATGCAACAGTCATCTAATTAAAATCAGGGAACAGATGCTTAGTAGGACTACTGTATAATGTTATCCCGCGATCTGATATGGACTGTGATGACTGGATATACAGCATAAGAATTACAAAGACGATTGTCCTTGAGGATGATGTGATCTCTGACAACTAAATTTACATTGCATGCCTGAACAACACTAACATACCATAAGAAACATGGCAGTCCACACTTTCTGATTCTGTCGCTTCCCAAAAATATATAACTCTCCAGTTGCTGTTAAAATATTTGTCACATTCTTCAGAATTGTCACCATTGCAATATTTATGTATTTCAAACTGAAAAGGTGCACAAGTAATGTCATTGGCATAATGATGTAGAGCTAATCATTCCTAAGTCTATGGTGAGTATAGACATATCAGATATTACCTATACATGCCTGAAACAAGCATGCCAATGAAGATCAAATTCACGGGGATCCAAACTTTAATGAGCTTCCAATTAAGCTTCTCCACAGTAACTGCTCCAGAGCAACCCAGTATACAAACTATAAGAGTACTGATAAGGTTCTGAGAGAAGTAGGAGTAGAATTAGTTTCATGAGATAACATCTGTAAACTGCAAGTTCCTGGTACTAGGGAAGAAGTGTCGCAAAAACAAGGTTGAAAAAGGATGTTGGACATGCAAATGATTGAACAAAAAGTTTCCAATTGGAGCTCAAAATGGCAATGATATAACATGCATAATAGCTAACCTTAAGCATTAATGTGCCTCATCTTGTTATTCCAAAGGATGGAAAGATGGTCAACTGTAAGTAGAGAATACCTGGTAGAACATCAACGAGATACCAGCATTGAAAGAATAACTTGAAAGGACAATTTTATTCAGCAGGATCATGCAACAAGAAGAAAGGCAATATGCAGTTCCAGACAAAAGAGGGCCAGATTTTCTTCCAGATCCATGTTCCCTTTTTTCTTCGCTATCCACAGCTTGATTGCTTTTGGAAAACCTGTGAGATGTGAGAATAGGTTAATTGCAAAAATCGTTTGGTTATAACTTCTCAGAAAATATCAGGCCCTCACCCTGTGTCCAGGAAAACGGCAAAAAGCTATGGATCTAACTGAAGCAGTTCTGAAAAATATGCCAAAGCTTATGCATCCACAATACTCCCGTGTATTTAAACGGTACCTAAACAGTATGATGCTAAGTTGAACGATAGTAGCTAGCAAATAGCTATCAAAGAATTACCCAGTAATTGATTTTTAACTAACTCAAAGTGACCTATTTTTAAGGCAAGGACAAAACTGCATCTCTTATTCAAGAAATGAACAGTAACATCCATAAAAGCAAAATAAGACAGTGGGAAAGTCAAATTGAAGAATGTACGAGGCATGCTAGTCATTCAGCTTGAACGCACTGTGATAAGTTTCCAGGAAAAAAAGCTAGACATAAATAAAATAAAAAGAGATGGAAAAGATAAAACTTCAAAAAAGAGAGCTCCTAAGGTTAAAGTATGATTTATAGGTACAACCCCTCCCCCTTCCCTAAGAAAGATGAAGAAAAAAAGAAAAACGGGGAGAATTCTGGTAAGATAGTTGAGCTGCAGAACACCTGTCACTAGCTGCTCTTCGTTCTGCAGCAATTGATATCTTGCCAGCCGACCATACCCCTTTCCTACGGAATCCGTCAAGTATTTTGTGTACCACATTTAGTCTTTTGGCAAATGCTACCTGTCCATTTACAGATATATGACCTGGCTCCTCACCGTCATCACAGATAATTGATTCCAACTTAACCGCAGAGGACATTGAATTAACCTAAGAAAGAAGACAAGGAAACAATTTCAACTTTGATACATAAATGTCTAACATGAACAGAAAGAGCTCTGGAGAGCATAGACAACAGTTAAAATTTATCACCAGTCTGCTACACCAATCCAAATACTTATAAGTTATAAGTGCAACTAATTGTATAAAAACGTATATTTGAATAAGATAGAATGCTAATATTGATGTCTATGCTACAACGAAAGTAACTCTAGCATCATAATCTGAATTTGGTTAACTGCCAGCCTATGGGAAACTGCTCATTCGATCAATAAATCAACTAACCTCAATCCCAAATTAGATGGCACTGGCTATACAAATTCTTTGTGTCCATCTATTCAGGTCAATTTCGGTCCGAAACAAATAATTTATCCTTTAATGTAAAACTAGGGGTGATTTAGATAATATCAGATGCGATCGTTGCGAAGTTACCTGACAAGCTCTAATATTTATGCCTCAAATCATCTTTAGATTTAAACGTAAACCACTGAAACGAGATTAAGCTAAAGGTTTTTTTTAATTTCCTTTTAGTAAATAAAACATGAGAATATAAAACACTGAAAAAGCATACCAATAAATCTTCAGAAACTTCCAGATTCCAATCAAGAACTCAAAATCTTTCAATGCCCAGAAAAGATTTTCCCAATCTCAGCTACTACATATAGGAGCAACAGCTAAAAATACCCTGTTTGACAATAAATTAAGCAATCCCAAAATCGTTCCTTGGGTTTCCGTACAATAGTGCAAGCACCTAGGTACAGCAAAAGAGGTCACGAAAAAGACGTGAGAACACAAATAGTGAGCTTTTTGAAGAGTACGCAAAGCAAATGGAAAGCGTGAATCTGAGAAAACCATATAAACTGTAAGAGAAAACATGGCCAGTGGAAAAAATAAAGATATTTTAATAAGGGCAAATGGAGGATGAAGGTGCGATGAAGTAAGCGGGATTCCAGGAGAAGAAGAGGCAGTTGAATTTAGGCTTATAGGGAACTGAAATCGAGGCAAATGCTTCACCATTTAGTCAAAATTGTGTGTAATAAAGTAATGTTTTGTTGTGCCTTTGAGCTCTATTTTGCTTCAACAACAATTAATACTCTCTACTGGAGAATTCCACTGGGGAAACACGTATCAGTGGGGAGGGTTGAAAGTTCAAACTTCAAACCGGGAGGAGAAGATGGCGGGTTTTGCACATGTTCAAAAGATGGGTGATTCAGTGGGCTGGATTATACGGACTGGTCCATTGTTAGTTTTGGGACCAAAGCTTCTAGCAGGCTTCTGATCTGGATTACACGAAATCATTTAATTTTGGGACTTTTTCGTATATATACGAGATTTTAAACTTATTTACCCGGTTTTGTTTAAGTATTCATATTTACATAAAGTAATCAAAGCTTTTTTACAAAATATATACAAATAAGGTCAAAAGATATAATTTATCTACAACTTAAATACATATTTTGTGTACAGAATACGGTCAAAAACTACAATTTATATATAACGAATATACAATTATGTAAGTTGTAGATATTTTGTATACCGTTTCTCCATTCGACATACAAAATATATACAATTTGTTTATGTCTTCTTTTTCGAGTTTTAATCTGAAATTTCAACCAAAATCACCTCGAATCTTCACCAAATTGTCTCAAAAATGAGATATAAACTCCAACGGATATTCTCAATCATTTGCAGCAACACCCAATCCAAACAAAACAATTTCGCAAATTTCAATTTTCGAATTCAAAGCTTCTAAGCTTTCTAATGGATTAACATAGTTTCCAATTCAATCTACTCACATCTGATTAATGTTACTTTGTTTATTGATTCCAAAAAGCTAAAAGAAAGTAACGATCTTCCCTCGTTCAAACGTGATAATTCATTCATTGTTTAACATAAAAAAAAAAGTAAAAAGAAAGAGAAAACATAATAGAATTGCTTAATGTTGTTCTCGTAAAAGTATGACTAAAATTGAGGAGAAACAGGCCAAACATCAGGGGCGGATTTACGTACAAAAATTGGGTGCTCGAGCACCCATTAACCTCGATTCGGAATATGTATAGTTATATAGAGAATCTAAGAAAAAGGATATAAGAATAGCAAGCACCCAAGTAACAAAGAGCCTGATGGCTGCTTTGTTTTATGATGGGTGTTGAAGCGCTATAAAAACCAAAGGGTGAGGGATCGAATCTCCCTCCTTGCAAGCATTTTTCCCTCAATTTTTTCTTATATTATCAGGCATTTTCTTTTGCCCCAGTTATGAGGTCCTCTTTTTGTTCTTTTCAGTTTTCGCTAGTGACTTTTTTGAGCCAATACTACTTTGTTTTATTTATTTTTTTGCTTTTCTTTTCTTACTTTATCTAATTAATTATAGCAAAGAAAGAAAAAGAAAATTTGCTTTAGAAAAACAAAGAATCCTTCCGGAACCACAAAATCCATTGATCTTTTTCTCACTAATCGTGTTATCCATCACAGTTTCACGGCGCCAATAATATTAATATCATGATTTCTAATTAATTTTTTTATTGTATTTAAATAGTTGCACACTTATATGATGGGATTAATAGTAACTTTACGTCAAAAAAAAAAAGTTAAGCACTCACAAACATAAAATTTTGGATTCGCCACTGCTAAACATTCTTTTATTAATTTATAATTTTAGTTTTGGGGTGGAAGATGGAGAGAAAGTGTGAAAGATTAGAGTCTAATACATTATTTTGTATAAAATTGGTAATTGTATATGAATTTAAAATTAAGTGAAAACCTAAATGGCAAAGGTACATAAGTTTCAAAATTAGTATAAATAAGTAAAAAGCTCTTTAATTTTTTTTATTTTTATTTTTTATTTTTTTATTTTTTTATTTTTTATTTTTATTTTTTTGCGTTTTTGGTTCTATTAGTTTCCCCTGGACTGTGTAATGGTTCCCAAGGAAATTTATAATGATCTTAAGTTTCTTTCCAATGGTATCTAGCCAAATTTTGATAAGCGCAATTTCACAATTATCTTTTAACTTTAGTTTTGTATACCCACTTGGCATTTCATATTCAGTAGCCCGACTAATTTGTTCGTGTCATATTCAGCAACTTCATTAATTTAAATTCGTGTCGTATAGATCTCATGAAAGGAGAAATGACTTCCTGCCTGGGGTCACTCCGTTCAAAGGCTCAACCTAACAAAAATTTATTAAGAATAAAAAAATCCCATCAATCCAATGAGATTTTGGCAATTTTGTCCTAGTCTTCTCTTTTAACTCTGCTCGTCGGCCCAATATTGCTCCAAGCCAACCATTTAAGCAAATATCCATGCAACAAAAACTAATTACCCGCCTCTGCCCATCCCTTTTTTCTTCTACCTATTTTTTTTTAAATACCCAGCCAAATGAAGTTAAACTAAGCCAATACAAGTTAAGCCAAACCAATTTAAGTCAAGCCAAGCCAAATCAAACTAAGCAAAACTAAATGGGTAAAAGAAGTGGTATGGTGAGATTGGTAGGTTGGGTAATTAGTTTTAGTTGGGTAGGTATTGTAAGTGCTTCATACTGAGCTTATAATGATCAGGATTTACCCTAATTATTACCTTAAGGTTTTGGATTAGGGGTGTGTTTGGTATGAAGGAAATTATTTTTTTAAAAATGTTATCCAATTTTCAAATGTTTGGTCGGCTTAAATGTTTTTGAAAATATTTTCCTCATCAACTGCTCTTTCTCTAATTGCAGGAAAATATTTTCTCTATCAAATGCAGGGAAAATATTTTCCAAAACTTTTTTTCAACATTCCTCACCCTATTCCTCATCCCTACCAATCTACCCCCACCCCATCCCCACCCTCGCCCCCACCCTAAATAAAAATATTATTAATAGTACTTTCTTTTCATGTTATAGATAGATTTTTTTTCAACAAATGCGTATTTTCTTTTCATGATATAAAAAAGTATTTTTTTTTTTATTTTAACAAAAGAGTACTTTCTTTTCATGATGTAGAAAAAATATTTTCTTTCATTTCAACAAAATGCTTTTTTTCTTTTCATGACGTAGAAAAAGTATTTTCTTTTATTTCAACAAACAAAGTATTTTCTTTTCATGACGTAAAAAAATATTTTTTTTTATTTCAACAAAATGTGTATTTTCTTTTCACGATGTAGAAAAAGTATTTTCTTTTATTTCAATAAAATAATTATTTATTTTCATGTTGTAGAAAGAGTACTTTCTTTTTCAACCAAAAAAAGAGTATTTTCTTTATAGTTATGGAACATAAATTTCAACGTTGTTTTGTGCAAAAAAGTAAAGCAGCACATTAGTTCCTTTGAGTCGGTGTGGATTTTTATAAGAATAACTAAATTATTGAAGAAAATAGAATCATGAAAAAGTTGGGTATTTTGGAGGGGGAGGGGAGAGAGGGGATGGAGCAAGCAAACATGGGGACTTGGGGGAGGGGGTGAGGAGAGTAGCATAAAAAATATTTTCTACTCTCTAACCAAACAATAGAAAATATTTTCCGAAAAAAAAAAATTCACGCACCAACCAAACAAGAAAAAAATAACTCATTTTCTGTGGAAAACATTTTCTAGGAAAATATTTTCCATGGAAAACATTTTCCTTCGTACCAAACACACCCTAGATGTTCAGATTTTTTCACATGTTCGACTTCTTTTTATATATATAATTTAACGTTCATTTTATGGTTTTTACTAGGTTGTTTCTTATAAGTTTATGGATTCTTGAAATGAATGCTAAGTTGTTTCGTTCTAATAGTAGAAATTGCACGGGGCGCCTTTGGTCGCCCCCCATTTAATCTATACCCATTTTTTAAAAAAAGTTTTAATTTGTATCCAATTTTTAAACAACTTCAGCCCCTTTCTCCTCCTCCTCCTCCTCCTCCTCCTCCTCTTCCTCCTCCTCCTTCTTCTTCTTCTTCTTCTTCTTCTTCTTCTTCTTCTTCTTCTTCTTCTTCTTCTTCTTCTTCTTCTTCTTCTTTATTCTGCTGCTGTTGGTGCTGCTATGAAACTTCAGTTCATGGGATGGTTGCCATAAATATGTTTATCAAATTATTTAAAAATAAATTATAAATAATTACGTAAGTTAGTAGACAATAATTTGCAAATATTTTCACGTACGTAAGTTAGTAGACAATGATAATTCAGTTCTTTTCATGTTTATTGTTTCCAAAATTTATGATTTAGATACTGTTGGCAATCAGATTATTTATCTAGTATGTTAGAAAGCTTTTTCAAAAACTTCAGCTTATACAGTGCTGAAGTTTTTACAAATGAACTAAATAACTTCAGCATCTTCTGCTGAAGTTTTTGAAAAAGCTTTATGAAAAAACTAATGAATCCAGGACAAAAAAAAACTTCAGCTTTTAGTGCTGAAGTTTTTACAAATGAACTAAATAACTTCAGCATCTTCTGCTGATGTTTTTGAAAAAGCTTATCCAAGACAAAAAAAACTTCAGCTTATTTAGTGCTGAAGTTTTATAAATGAACTAAATAACTTCAGCATCTTCTGCTGAAGTTTTTGAAAAAGCTTAATAGCAAAACTAATGAATCCAGGACAAAAAAACTTCTGCTTATTTAGTGCAATTACAAACAAAAATTTCAGCAAATAGAGAACAAAACTTCAGCTACTATGCTTAAGTTGGGCAATTACAAACAAAAACTTCAGCAAATAGAAAAAACTTCAGCTACTATGCTTAAGTTCAGCAATTACAAACAAAAACTTCAGCACACTTGGTTCAGCACACTTGCTACTTCAGGCCCGTCTACTAGAATGCTGAAGTTTTGCGTAATTGTTTTTGCTACTTCAGCCTCGTATGCTGAAGTTACGCAATATTTTTGCAAAGCGGGTACAAGTTAAATCGCGACCCAAAAAACGGTATAGATGCAAATCCCCGTTCTAATATTAGAAACTTTATTAGATTTGTGTTTAATACTCAACTTTAAATGTAGGAATATTTGTAAAAAATTAATTATACGCTATACATTTATTAGTTCGATACATCTACGAAGGGACGAGTCTGTTGCCCTTAATAAACTACTTCAACCGAAACCGACAGTGCTATCACTGCTGTTAAATTTTTGTCGTGAAAACTACAGAATAATCGAAAGTGGCTCATCACCTACATCTTCTATGTTTTATTTAATGTAAAGCCACGTCGTCTTAAATCAGAATTACTAAGAGCTATATTTCCACATATTGAAGTACCAATTCAAGATTACTACCAGATTGAAGGAAGCACAAAGGATTCAAGAAATTATGTTTCCTTGACATAAGGATTATAGTCTAGTACCATGAATTTTAAAGAGGTGATAGAATGGATATTGCTCTTTCAGAGTTTTAAACTTAAAATTATAAAATAAATTATAACTCTTGTGCAAAATTGAATAATTATTTGGAGTGAGATAAGTAAGTTGAATAATTTTTACTTTTTTTTTTTTTTTTTTTGAAATCTGAACTCCTTACTAAAGATAAGTAGCGAGTACTCATACAAAATTTTAGCCTTCAAAGGCAAATGCAAACAGCTTTTAGTAGAGAAGCCCTAACGTCATTCCTTCTGTCTTAAATATAATTACAAGGAAGTAGCGCAAGTCGCAAGGCGAGAACCAAACCGACACAAAATTTTGAGTACAATTATTTTTTGGAGTATTGGAGAGCACCATAAACTAAGTGATAGAAAATTAAGGTTGAATATTAATCTGACATTTAGATATTATCTCCATAAGTAGAAAGCATATTAGTAATAGTGAAGGTAGAATTTTTATTAAGGAAATTCAAAATATATTAAAAAAGTAAATATACAAAAAAACTAGTCAAAAAAAAATTCAACATATACACGTATTGTATTCTATGTAACTTTTTAGCGAAGTTGGTTCAGATAAATCTCTTCCGCCCCTAGCTCTTGCCCATGCATATTAGACCTTGTTGAAATTGAAGAAGGGTTCTAACAGATCATCACAGATCACATCCTTTATCCAAAGTTATTAAGATTGCAGATTTCTAATGATTATTGACACCTAATTCTCCCTCCCTAAATGACTAAAATGATGTAGCTTTACAGCATACTGTTGCACGTCCTCGTGCAAACATGAGTCACGATCTCCCACTAGGCCCCTAC
This sequence comes from Nicotiana tabacum, assembly GCF_000715075.1. NCBI lineage: Eukaryota > Viridiplantae > Streptophyta > Magnoliopsida > Solanales > Solanaceae > Nicotiana > Nicotiana tabacum. Next base: position 111,579,164 of record NC_134087.1, read on the forward strand.
TACAAACCATGTGATCCCATTGCTACATCAGTACTATCTAACTTCAGCATTTAAAGTTTAACAAAATAGCGAACACAAAACCTTAAAGAAGAAGTGATCCAAAAGTAAGATACCACGTCTAATAGACTAGGATATGTTCGGTGGTGGAAGATAATAGATATTCGATAAAAAGGTTATAATATATGCAAGTAAGTTGACTCGAACACTATCGTAGTAAATAAAGACCGCATACTACTTCTATCACCATTTTACTCTTGCGCTAATCCTTCAAAGCCCAATTCTACATTAATGTCAACTATTGGTTAAAGAAAATGAAAATTCTACAACGTCAACACACAGTTAAAATCTTGTCGAAATAAATTCTGATATCGAAATATGAAAGTCAAACTCTAAGATATGCTCACAATCGCAATTCCTCCCCACTCAATAATATAAAGATAATCACTTGGCTGACAGGCATATACTCAAGTCTTAAGGAGGACCGTACAATAACTAAGAGCCTACAATCTGGACTATAGTATAGGGATTTATATTTTAGGAGTCCTAAGTCCTAACCACTACAAACTTGGTTAACTAGGTTGAAAATCAAAAGTAAAACAATTATTATTTCAAACTTAATTTTTTCCTTTAAATTAATGAAAAAAGGAGTAATATAATGGTTTAACTAGAGGTGCCCAAGCTCCTAACTCATCTGGAGAAGTATTGCGTCGATGATCGTAGCTACTAGTTGATTTGAGCCGCAAGAACATCTATACTAAAAGAATATTCATCCTATTGAAGATCTAATAGTGATATCGAAAAATTAAGACGATTGTTCGTCTGTTAAAAAATTCTAAAGTTGAGAAATTGTTAAGTTTACTGAAATATGTTTCAATATAATATTCACTGATTGCAAAAATGTTTAAAGATATGAACATAAAAGACTATTTAAAGCAAAATTTTAATATGATACCTAAATTATGGATTCGCTAAAGGGAAAAAAGTGCATAACCATTGAGATGCACTTACACTGGTATTCACTCTAATGTCTATCTATAAAGTTTGTCACACTGACGATTCACACCAAATTCCCCATGAAACATACATCACATTATAATTATCACAACCATTAATCATACAGTGTACACAATCACAAAACAAGGAAGCACAGCCCTCGAATTAAATACCAATAACTCATCTTCTTCATCCAATCTAGAGTGGACCCCATTTTCCCTACCCACCAAGGAATCAAACCCTGGATCCTCTTTATCAGCCAAATCCGGGTCACACCCGATCCGACCCGCAATGACCCGACAAACCAACATCGCCCGCTTCACGTTCATGAACCCGAATTCCTCCTCAATCTCCTCAGGTACCGCCGCGTGCGCCCTCCAACTCGTAGGTTGCACGGAAATTCCGTCCATCTTATTTGAGAACCCGCTCTTTATAATCCCACACACACTACAGTACTGCTGGTTACAGATGCTGGAATTACCATTTTGCCCCAGCTCACACATGAACGTAGTACAATGGAACCTCAACAGTTCATTTCCATCAGCTATACACCTCTCGTCCCTCTTAACGACGACGTTTCGACTGGCTTTAAACTTCACGTGCTCTCTGTAGTCCTCAAACCGGGTTAAAATCCTCTTGCTATTGTGAATCTTTAGGATCTGATGGATGATCGGGTTATTTTTCTTCTCGGGCCACCCCGTTTTGAAAATGATCCGAACTATGTTCTTACCTGAATCACCGTCAATGAGCTCTGAAACTGCATGTTTTATGGACTGGTGTTGTTCGAGATGAATCGGGCTCTGGAATACTTCCCCACATAGGGTACAAGGATAGATGTCGTTACGTAAAGGGAAGAAAAGCTGGTCGGCGCAAATATCGGATTCGGGTACTGGATAAACGGAGCGGGTAATCGGATCATCGGATGAAATAGGAAAGATGGGTTTGTGAAGGGACCTTGTGGAAGAACATGGAGATTGGATTGAAGGGTTATGGTGAGTTGGGCTAGTAGTAATTTTTTGTATGGGGTCTGGTTTAGATGAGAAAATACGTTTAATGTAAGACCAAGAAGAGGAAATAACCTTAGTTGCTTTGTTTTTGGAACGGTGATCAGAAGGGAGTTTTCGTTTTTTTGAGGGCTGATTGTGGGAAGCTGAGGAGAAGATGAAGCAGCCAAGGTGAAGTAACAGGAAGATAACAGAGAGGAAAGTTGAGAAAAGGGGACGAAAAACAGTAGCCATTTTTTATGGTTTGGTTTAAGGAATCGTCAATGTGTTTGTCATGACTGGGTCACATTTTGTGAAGTTGAGAGAATGAATGGTGGCAGAAGAAAAAGAAAGGGGGTGTGAAAAAGGAAGAGAAATATATTAAAGGGTAGGGACATGGAAATATGGAGGGAGGATAAAGCTACAGGTTGGTGTTTGGTGGAAGGCAACTTCATGCCATCTCTCTGCTTGTTCTTGTCTCGCTCCATGGATTTATCGTGAATATTTTAATACTATCATTATCGGAATAAAGTTAACTTTGTCTATGTGATCATTTTAAAACATATGATGTCTCGTAATACGATTTGGAGCTCGGTTAATTTCGTCACATAAGGCTTCGCTCTCGAAATCTCACAACCCTTGATTGAGCTGTTATAGATTCAAAATATGTGCAAAAATAGCTAGCAGTCAAGAATGATGTGACAATTGATATTATATTAAAATAAAGTTGCAATCTATATATTCTACTCTTAGCTATACGCTATTAAATGATTTTTAAATATTTATTATATATCTTTAATTTATTAATTTTAAAATTATGTACTAATTTGTGCTTGTTATAGATAGTTATTTCTAGTTGATTTTTAAGTAAATTACATGGGGAGAAATTAAAAAGTAAATTACACGCATAAACGTATTGATTTACAGAAGCATGTGTTATGTTAATTTAGTTAATTGTGTTATCTCGTTCTGTTTTAGTTAGGTAAAGGAGCATAGTAAGTGGCATCTTATTGTACATGCACATACCTTACCAAGTAAAGAATAACATATATAATAATTCATTCATGGCGACCATAGAATTCTCTCTGCCCTCAACAGAGAATCCCAACGTCCACACTTTTGTAGTTTACGATCTTCCTTATTTTCCCCCTCGATACTAAGTACTCCCACTGTTTCATATTAAATGAATTACTTTCCTTTTTAGTCTGTTTCAAAATAAATGACATATTCGTAAATTTGGAAATAATTCAACTTTAAACTCTTTCATTTTACCTATTTACCCTTAATGAGAAGCTTTTATAGCCACACAAATATCATGGCCCCGCAAACTTTTTACCCCTTAAGCTTTTAAGACCACAAATTTCAAAAGTCTTCTTCTTTTTTCTTAAACTCCATGTCGAGTCAATGAAACGGAGGGAGTATTATTTTACTCTTTTATTTTGTATTGTTTTGTACTTTTCTTTTCATTTTCGAAAAAAATAGAAGCTTATAATTTTTGCATTTATTATTAACACCTGTGCACACCCAATTATAAAATTATATATGTGTAAACCAAGACCTGTTTCCCCGAGGCATAAATGGGCAATGGCATGTGACTCAATAACTCGTGGTCTTGTCCATTTGTGTCCAACCTCTGCTCGAATTATATTGCTAACAGTTCAATTTTATGGAATTTATTTATCGTATATACTTCCATTTCTCTTTATCAATATTCAGAACAGACGAGGGTACCACAAAGAATAGCAGAAAAAGAGTATTTTTTAGACTCTCTGCTAGCTCAAGTGTATGGGTCAAAATCTGACCAGAAAAGAATCGGCATGGGAAGGGACGGTGAAAGGTTACCTGGAACTGTCGTATCCACACCACTATAACGACACATAACTCAGTCATGGCCGAGATCGTGTATTTAGGATATCTGAGGCGAACTGAATATCGTGGCATTTCAAGGGGTCGGCCCATAATATAGTCAAATGACTTAAATACTATGGGTAAAGACCTTTGAGTAAGGGAGAAAATCTAATATATAAACTATGGGAGAAGAAGAAGAAAGGGGGTGGAACAAATCAAAACACAGAGATTCCTCAAAAAGAGGAGGGATCGTCATCTCTCTCTCCACGAAGGAGAAAGAAGCAAGGAAGCTCAGATCTTCAACATAGATCGTTAGTCTCATCACACCCAATGCATAGAATTCTACCTTATTAAAGATCGATGACCTTTTTCATCCATGTATTCCTCATTGATCGTTAAACATTATGGAAACCATCATCTTCTTCTTATATAATGTGATTTAATAAATATTACAGTTAAATCATATGCGTGCTATGCTTTCTTACTCTCATCTTCTATCTTAGATCTAGAATAAATTATCGTTGGCTAAGATTTACCTAAAGTCTTCTTATATAATTAGTTTAGCAATAAGCTCAACACTTTTTGGTCAAACAATTTGGCGCCATCTATGGATATTTCTTAGCCAAATTTTCAGTTTCCTCTGATCTAAAGCAAGACGAAGTGTTATCTCCCGGGTGTCATTACTTCCCTGTCTCAGTATAAACACCAACTTGAAAAAATTAGTGGACAAGCTTTTGAAATAACCAAACCAATCAGGGTCAGATCTTTGCATGAAATCGAAATTATGTCTGATATCTATCCAAAATTCGTGTCTCGATGTAGAGATAGGTTTGATACGTCGTACGAGTACCCAAGGAGGGATTAAGGCCACTACGCACTTAGCACGTCCGCAATCCTATTCACCATACTAACATTACATATCGATCTATACTTCCACCACCTCTTAGAAAAGGACGATAGCCTACTGTGTGATTCCTTGAAACAACCGGCTTATCCTGCCTTATTTTTGTATCCGTGTGCACAGTGGTAATTTATGTACGGAGTATAACTAATGTTTCCCTATTTTTATGTGCATCGGACGGGATCGGACCGGGGCCCGAGCTCGAGATTCCAACGGGCAAAGTATGTTTAGCCTATAAGAGGCCTAGATGCGGTTAGGCGAAACCAAACGCGAGGCTACAGAATCTGAAACCGCCATTAGAGTACGAGATAAAGCAATTCGTCCTACAACGCTTTGCCTCCTTCACCGACTCATCATGTAAAGGTAACAGGCAATTTCATTTGAGCTTAACTTATCATTTTCCTTTTTTGGATCAGGATAGGAACACGGGCACTCTTACAGGCGCGCGAACAAGGAACAAACACCACCGGACACATCAGGATAACATTTCGTACCATACCACCTTGCAGGCGACGGTCGAGCGAGACCCTCCACGCCATGTCATATTACAAATAACGGACAAACGGCCCAGAACGAGCCGGTATGATTGAGAAAATTTCCATGACCTGGGACTGGGCGGTGAGTCCATGGAATAGTCTCTCCAATAAGTAGAACGTAAACACAAAAAACGTGCACGGTTGCTCGCCATGGCAATCCTATGCCGGTTCAGCCGACTAGATATTACGAATCACGCCAGAACTACGTTCGAAATTAATCAAATCCCAAGGCGTCCAGAAGCACAAGCGATAAAATTCATCGCACATTCCTCCTAAGAAGGGACTAAACAAACTGAGACTCATCCTGACGAATAGTACTCTCCAATGAAAGCAAAATTAAACAAATCGGGACTCACCCCAATGAACAGTACTCCCCAATGAAAGCAAAATTAAACAAACTGGGACTTACCCAAGAAACGCATCGTATTCTCCAATGCAAGAAAAAGTAAAATAAATTGGGACTTACCTAGGAAACGCATCGTATTCTCCAATGCAAGCAAAATTAAGCAAACTGGGAATCACCCAGGAAATGCAGAAGTCAAGCAAAACTGGGACTCCCCCAAGAAATGCCCAAAATTCTCTAGAAAATAAACAAAATTGAGTATGCCAGGATTCACTCCGATGTATACACAGACAATATAGTGGTCTGTAATTCTCCAAAATCTGACAACGAAATAACGGGTTAATATTTCGACCTTAACTCGAAATAACACCCCTATGGCTAAGGGTCATCGCCAAAAGAAGAATTCGACCTCGCTCGAATCACGACGGGTTAATATTTCTACCTTAACTCGAAATAACATCCCTACGGCCAAGGGCCATCGCCAAAAAAATAATTCGACCTCGCTCGAATCACAACGGGTTAATATTTTGACCTTAAATCGAAATAACACCCCGACAGCCAAGGGCCATCGCCAAAAGAAGAATTCGACCTTGCTCGAATCAAAACGGGTTAATATTTCGACCTTAACTCGAAATAACACCCTTACGGCCAAGGGCCATCACCAAAAAAAGAATTCGACCTCGCTCGAATCACAACGGGTTAATATTTCGACCTTAACTCGAAATAACACCCCTACGGCCAAGGCCCATCGCTAAAAGAAAAATTCGACCTCGCTCGAATCACAACGGGTTAATATTTTGACCTTAACTCGAAATAACACCCGTACGGCCAACGACAATCTCCAAAAGAAGAATTTGACCTTGCTCAAATCACAACGGGTTAATATTTTGACCTTAACTTGAAATAACACCCCTACGGCCAAGGGCCATCGCCTAAAGAAAAATTCGACCTCGCTCGAATCACAACGGGTTAATATTTCGATCTTAACTCGAAATAACACCCCTACGGCCAAGGGCCATCGCCAAAAGAAGAATTTGACCTTGCTCGAATCACAAAGGGGTTAATATTTCGACCTTAACTCTAAATAACACCCCTATGGCCAAGTGCCATTGCCAAAAGAAGAATTCGACCTCGCTCGAATCACAACGGGTTAATATTTCGACCTTAACTCGAAATAACACCCCTACGGCCAAGGGCCATCGCCAAAATAAGAATTCGACCTCGCTCTAATCGCAATGGAATAATATCTTGACCTTAACTTGAAATAACTCCCCTACGGCCAAGAGCCATCGCCAAAAGAATAATTTGACCTTGCTCGTATCACAACGGGTTAATATTTCGACCTTAACTCGAAATAACACCCCTATGGCCAAGGGCCATCGCCAAAAGAAGAATTCGACCTCACTCGAAGCATATAGATTAACATTTCGGTCTTACTCACACTAACGCCTTTGTGTCCATCGGTCGTCGTCAAACAAAAACCTTTTGTTTTTTGTTTTCCGAACTTCTACAAATAAGTTAGAAATTGATTTTGCTTCAAATCCAGATTTGACCTCGCTCAAATACATATGAAAAGGTTGACTTCTCCTAAATCAACAACTGAGTTCAATCCCCCTCGAATGATTCAAGTCAAAATTGACTTCGTCCTAAACGACGATTCCGAATTCAACCTCTTTTGAAGCAAAGGTGATTCCGCATAAGGTGACAAATCAAAAGTCAGTCTCGCCCAAATATGCAAATCCAAAGAAACTCCATTCGAACTCACATGACAAGAACCAGTTAGGTCCGCTTAAAATCGGTTTCTCTAAACGAGAAATCAGGGATTTGCCATACAAAAATCTGAAGGTCTACGCCAAAGCAAAAAATGTAAAGCAAAGGGAAGGGAAAGAAACACAAAGGATGTACAACGATGAAACAACCCTTTTATTTATACACTTGCACAACGATCGCACCTTATACACGGCCAAAACCGGCCCAGTACAAAAAAAAACAAAGCAAAGCAAAAAAAAACAGACTAAGGCAACAACTCTTCACTTGGCGTCATCACCGCCATTCTCCCCATCATTATCTCAAGGAAATTCCCCCTCAACCTCAGCATCCTCGCCGGTCTTCGGTGTCGCAGGATCGTAACCGCAGTTGACACGAGCCTCTCGTGCCTTCGTCTGGGCTCCTTCATAAGCAGCCTCAGAAATATTGCCTGCCTCCCACAAACTCTTATATATGTCCCGTTGGGCCTCTACATGAACCCAGAGCTCGTGCAAGTGGTGAGGAACATCATCACAGGCAGATTCAACTTGGGCCAACAGTTGTACCTTTTCGGCCTCAAGTACAGTGACCTGATCTCCTAAATTTGAAGCTTCTCGATCAATTTCGCCAAAGCACTCTTCAAGCCTCGCCTCCCTTAGCGTGGTCATTGCCCTCTCAGATTCATGCTCGGATTGAAGGATGCGGATAGTGTCCTCCAACGCCGCCGCCCTTGCTGAAGCCGACGCCCGAGCACTCTCAGTGCTCTCCAACTCGGACACTTTTCTCTCAAGCTCAACTAATTTCCCCGTCCACTCCGCACTCAAAGCCTCAACCCTGACGGTATTTTGATCGAGCTCGGACTACAACGACAACACCTTCGCCTGAAGATGCTCGCACTCTGCGGCGACCCCCTTTCCCAACTCGAGTTCCTCGTCCTTTACACGAAGTAGCTCCTCGAGCTTACTGTTCCTGCGAATGGACTACATCAACTCCTAATCCCTTTTCTCTAGCTCCTCCTCGAGAGATTGATTACCGGCGCTCGCCTTGAGCCGCTCATACATCTCACGACACTTGTTGCGGTAGCGCTGATACTTTTCCAAAATCATCAGAAAATCTTGGCCCGAGTGTCGACCCTGCAAGCACTTTCAATCTCCAGCATATAAGACTGAAAGCCAAAAAAAAGGGTCGGTAAAGGCCAAGGCCGCCAAAAATAGAAATAACTCAAAAAGAAAAGAGAAACAAAGAGGAGAAACTTGCCCTTAAGCCCATGGCGGCCACTTCATGCATCAATTTAACGTCATTGACGTAGCGAAGAGCCTCACACTCTGCGGAAGAGTATAAAAGGTCGAACTGTTGTACCAAGCCCTCTGTGTCCCGCAGAAGGTTAAGCTCCGACGGAATCTCAAGTATACGAGAGGGACCTCCCGCTCTCACCACAGTACGGGTAAAACCCTCCTCAAACATCCTAACATCATTAGGATCGAGGTCGGAGTCAGACTCATAGTTGTCAGCCACGACCCCTTTCCTCTCTCTGCGGCCAAATAAAAAGCTCGATTTGGTCCGCAAGACGAAGGCCTGTTCAAAGCTACAACAACGGCCTTGGGACCCCGACTTCTTGTTGCAGTAGCCTGTTGATCAATCATAATAGTTGAAACCTCTGTCATCAAGTTGGCCTCGTCCACCTTTTTTGCCTCTGCGGTCGGGTTAGCATCACCGCTAATTTCAGACACTATCAAGGGAAGGTCGCTCCGGAAGGCACTGCGGCTGAAGGAGCCATTTTAAACTCCACTCGCCGCCTCTTCCACGGACCCTCTCCATCATCAGCACGGGAAGATTCACCTGTTGAGCGAGCAGCATGAGCCGGAGTCTCAGTGTGAGGAATAATTACCATGAACACGACCCCGATCGTAGGAGTGGATTGAGCAGCTCTTGATGTAGGCCATGCAGCGGACCTCGATGCAGGACGGGCAAAAGGCGCTGGTTGACGAAATGCTAGTGGAGGAGCCCTCGCCTTTTGCACTCTCCTTGTTAAAGGAGCAAAATGATCATGTAAGTAATAAGATCAAATGGAAAGACAAAGAACAAAGAAATTGCAATGGGCCGACTTATTGGTGAGAGGCTTACGCCTGTATCTCTCATAGAAGGACGCCCACTCACAGACCCCTGCCGTATGGGGAAGAATAGCAGTAACCCATTCGGGATATCATCAATGGGCGGAGGAGGCAATCTCTCAGCTGCGAATGCAGAAAATGATTTAGCAATGCCACCTAAAGAGGAACGGTCGGCCACCGCCTCGAGGGAAGTCATAAATCAAACAAAAGAGAACTTACGAGCGAAGTTCCATATCTCTGGAAGCCCTTCTGGGTTCGTTACAAGGTGCTCGGTCCGCACGAAGAAATAACTCTCCCAGAAACGATGATTAGCCTTGTCGTGCATCTTCACCACTAAACTCTTTGTTCCTTGGTGACACATATGGATCATCGAGCCTCGAATAAGTTGGGGAAAAAAAATGTTAAGCATATGCCCAAACTAACCTCTTGACCGGCGAGCTCTGCAAACTTGAGCAGCATGAGAACGAGTTTATACACGTATGGTGAAAGCTGAACTGGGCACACCTCATAGTAGCGGTAGAATTATACCACTAGGGAGGAGAGCAGAAGCGTATACCCGACAACAAAAAGGGTATGCGTAGAATGTGCAGTACCCTGGGCAGTGCAGATACACAATGTCTGTTCCCGTCACCGGTATCACTTTAATATGATTCGATATTCCCCACTTTGTCTTTAGCACCGCAATCGCCGTTTCATCCATGGTAGATGGCGCAGGCTCTGGCTCTTCTCCGAAGGTGCTAGTAAAATCATTCCACAGTTTCTTCGAGTAGGGCAGTATTTTAGCCACTGTTGGAATCCCCTCATCTTCTGCCGCCTTTGCTCCTTCTCCGAGAACGGGTACGTCAATTTTCGACACCAGATTTTCGATGGGTTTGTTAGTGTGGGAAGAAGTACCAGCCATTTGTCTCGATTAATCGGAGTAAATGAGTAAGAAAAAGGGAGAGAAAGACGATGGTGGCGTCAATTTCTAACTGGCAGAAGAATGAACTCAGAAATTTGAAGTATTGAAGAAGGTAAAGACTTGAAAAACTCTTTTGATAAGGCGAAAAGTGTGGCAATAGAATGGTGTTTTCTCCCTATTTATAGGAACATAAATGTCCTGAGTGTGAAACCCAAGAGTCGCCAATCAAAAGTGATAGGGCACAAGAAACGGTACGATTCTTGGGAAACGCGCGCCTTAATGACAATTGTTGTTCATGACGTATCGAATCGACAGAATGGTTCAACTCTGAACAGACGTAACGGTTCAATGGTATCATTGAAGCGTCACACCACCACCTCAACCTAAAGGCCTTGCTCAAGGTGTAAACATTCAGATTTCTCCTAACTTTTGAATCAGTAAAGTCCGCCTGCTAAGCCCACTAAGAGGCTACCTCGACAGACGGAGGGACTAACTGTATGGGTCAAAATCTGACTAGATAATAATCGATATAGGAAGGGACAGTGAAAGGTTACCTAGAACTATTGTATCCATACCACTATAACGACACGCACCTCGGCCACGACCGAGGTCGTGTATTTAGGATATCTGAGGCGAATTAGATATCGTGGCATTTCAAAGGGTCGGCCCATAATATAGTCGAATGACTTAAATACTATGGGTAAAGACCGTTGAGTAAGAGAGAAGATCTAGTATATAAATAAAGGGAGAAGAAGAAGAAAGGGGTGGAACAAATCAAAACACAGAGATTCCCCAAAAAGAGGAGGGATCGTCATCTCTCTCTCCATGAAGGAGAAAGAAGAAAGGAATCTCAAATCTTCAACATAGATCATTAGTCTCATCACACCCAATGCATAGGGTTCTACCTTATTAAAGATCGGTGACCTTTTCCATACATGTATTCCTCATTGATCGTTAAACATTATGGAAACCGTCATCTTCTTATTATATAATGTGATTTAATAAATATTACTGTTAAATCTTATGTGTGCTATGCTTGCTTACTCTCATCTTCTATCTTAGATCTAGAATAAATTATCGTTGGCTAAGATTTACCTAAAGTCTTCTTATTTAATTAGTTTAGCAAAAAGCTCAACACTTTTTGGTCAAACACCAAGATTGTTAACTAATATTGGAGGATTCAACTAAAGAAGAGGAAGCTTGAAAAGAGAAAAGAGATTTTTGAAAGGAGAACTTTGTTATTGAAGAAGTCTTTCTTGAATTTGGCTTTGTTACAAATGAACAAGAAACCCCCTATACTTGTCTATAGATGATTCTAGATATGATTATAGATAATGTACAAAGAAGATTCTAGATAACCTTATCTATTAACAACACTCTAGAATGTCTAGATATGTCTATTAGATAACCTTATCTTCCCACAACATTCTAGAGTATCTAGATGTGTCCACTAGATAAATATCAAGAGTGCTACACTAGGACATTCTAGAGAACTCTATGGTTTTCCAAAAAATCAACTTTACTTTATTTTTCTCACACTCCCCCTTAAAGTGATTTTTGGAAGCTATCCCACGTTTGTCGCGGAAGAAATCAACCGATTCTTTAGGACGTGCCTTGGTGAAGATCTCAGCACTATTTTTCTAGCTTCTCTTTCTTCCCTAATGACTGAAGGTTCTTCCATTGTTCCTTCTAAGAAACATGAGCATGTGTTGACGAAATTTTCATCTCTGAAATGAGTTGACTTGACAATAGCTCTTTTTGGCCTTCCTGAATCACTTGAATCATCTTCTTGTTTAGTTTCATGTCATTAAATTCTCGCCCCCTCCTCCCCTCTCCCCTTTCTCTTAGCTCCTCGACAACTATATTATCTAAAAAAGTACTCGTGATGGGCAGATTTGATGTTGCAGGGTTCAAGGGCTTATAACCTGCCCCTTTTTGCGCAACTCTGATAACTAGGGATTTTGATACCTTTTATACTCTTTCTTGCTTATGTTTTGATTAGGAATTTGTACAAAATAGTCCCAAAAGGCTCACAAGTTGTGCTAGATTGCAGGTTTGATCAACAAAGTGACAAGATGTCAAAGATCAGCTCAAAAGGAGTGAAACTTGCACAAGTGCCAAAGACAAGACAAGATCAGGCAAAATAGGCCCAGTGCGGCCGCACACCATTCTGTGCGGTCCGGAATAGGAGACTCAGAGAGGCTGATTTCCAGGCAAAGAGGCAACGCGACTGCACTAGGTTTTGTGCGGTCTGCACTGGAGTTAATGCGGCCGTACTCGATTTAGTGCGGTCCGCAGACCCAAGGATCAGAGAGATGCCAGATGTGAAGTTCCAAGCCAATGCGGTCCGCAGTCCATTCGGTGCGGACCGCACTAGAAACCTCCGCGGCCGCAATCCATTCTGTGCGGTCCGCATTGCCCGAGTTCAGAGAGCTGTATTTTAAAGATCAGAGCCCTAGTGCAGCCGCACTCCATTTTGTGCGATCCGCACTAACCCCGCAGGGGTATTTTTGTCCAGATTTTTCAGCTTAGCATAAATAACTTCTTTTTCATTTTTAGGGCATCAGATAGTTTTGTAACGTAGCTGCGCTCGTGGGTTTGACTTTCTTAGCCATTTTGGGCAATTTTATCTACTTTCATCACTGAATTTTGTTATTTACCTTAGTGATTAATTAATATGAGTTTTTCTTCATCTATTTCTTGTCTTTCTTCTTTAATTATGAGTAGCTAGACTCATAAGCTAGGGTTGTGGCTCAACCCTAGTGTGGGTAATTGATGAGTCTTGTATTTTAGTGCTAGATTGACTATGAGTGTTTGATATTTGGGCCAATTTCATGGTTAATTGCTGAACTAGTGGTTGCAAACACTAGTTTATATTTAGTTGACTAGGGCTCTTCTTGAGAAAGAGAGCCTAAGTCTCCGAAATTGATCCAACAAGGAATTGGGGCGTGTCACACCTCCTTTTTCCGTACCCGCGAGGGTACAAGGGAGTTTTTTCCAATTAAAGGACAATCGAAACGAGATTTATTTATTTATTTATTTCAGAGTCGCCACTTGGGAGATTTAGGGTGTCCCAAGTCACCAATTTAATCCCGAATCGAGGAAAAGAATGACTCTATATTACAGTCTGCGTACCAGAAATCCGGATAAGGAATTCTGTTAACCCGGGAGAAGGTGTTAGACATTCCCGAGTTCCGTGGTTCTAGCACGGTCGCTCAACTGTCATATTCGGCTTGATTATCTGATTTTATACAAATATGAACTTATGTGCAAATTTTAACTTTTTACCGCTTTCATAATTATTATTATTATTTTTTACAAGGAATTGCAACGTTGTGAAAATGTATCTCGAACCGCGTTACAATCAATGTACCCGTGGTCGTCGACACACTTTGACTCCGTTGAGATTTGAATTTGGGTCACATCAATGTGCACCCGAGTTTAAGAAAATTAAATTATTAAAGGCGCGCCTAAAGCGACTAGCGTATCATCTACTTTGGGTAGGGCCGTGGAATTTTGCTAAACGGTCCATCCCGAAGTCTAAGCAATTTAAAGCAAATATTTACTGAGGGCCCCGCAATTTTGTATTTTTGATTTGGCGAGGGTCATCTCATTCTTATTTTTAAAGATAAACCTATAGTGACTACATTTCTTCTATTAAGTTTGTCTCTAAAAATAAAAGAAAATTTCTCAATTAATTACATGCTGAAAAAAAACTTATTAGTTATTAGTTTACGGCTAATGTGAATGGAAAATTGCGATCGAGTTTGTACAAAGAAAAATTGCTTTCATTCTATATTCTATTATTCAATAATACTGGAACATGAGATTGACACACCATAATATCAAAAACAAATTAACTAGTATTTGATTAATTTAAACTAAAATTATTAGATGAAGAAGTTATACATATGCAAGCTCATTACTCATTAATTAATCGACTACATTTTTATACAAAGAAAGGAAAATTATCTTCAAACACAAATCTAAACAGGAGGGATTCAACAGGAACAAAGCTTGATTAATATTTCATTTCGCTTCAAGTCGAAAGTGTACAAATGTGTACCTGGAAATGACAGTACAAGAAGAAGAAGATCAGCAAAGTAGTATGTAACACTGCAGCACAGCAACGACAGTCCAGCAACACAGGAATAGACCAGTAACAGTAGGAATAGCAGAAAACCCAGGAGACTATAAACGACTCCAAGTATAGAGAAGAAGTAAAAGGCAGGAAGGTTCTGACTATTTCAGATCTTAAGCGAGGCAATGAAACAGTAACTATTCTTTTTCAACTTCAAAACTCTCCAAAATGAATTCTTCCCATGTATATTCAGTGTATCTAGAATGTATATCGGGTGTATACTTCTCACTCCGCCCCCTCTTGTTTTTCTTCTCTCTATCTAGTTTTTCCTCTTTTTTCCACCATTCTTCCTAAATTTTCTCTTCTATTTATAGAAAAATTTTCGAAATTTTCAGATTTGTTTTTTATTATTTTTTTAATTAAAAGAAATCCCACTTACAAATTGCTTTTATTTTTTTAGAAAAAGAAATCTCACCTTTATTTTCTTTTATTTTTAAAATTCCAACTTTAATTACTTTATCTTATTTAAAATCCCACTTTTTATTTTTTTAAAAGAGAATCTCACTTTATTTAACTTTTCTTTAAAAAACAAACCACTATCTTTTCTTTTTCTTTTAAAAATGCTACTTTCAATTACTTTAAATTTTTTAAATTTTCAGATACCTTTATATTTAATTTTTAATTCTAACCTTCTTTTACTTTTAAATTTTTTAAAAATTTCCACAAAACTTTTTATTTTTTTTAAATTTTCTACATTCTTTTACTTTTTTAAAAAAGAAGAGAATTTCACCTATTTTTACTTTTATATTTTTTTTATTCAATACTTCCCTTTTTCTTATTTTTTTTAAATCATTCCCGAAATTATTATATATATTTTTTTTAAAAAAAATAAAAATAAAAATAAAATAAAATAAAATATTTTCGGATTTTTTATATATAAAAAAAACAAAAAATAAAACTATTAATAGTGATAATTCACCTTTTATTTTTTATTTTTTTGGTTTTGTTTTGTGTTGGACAAAAATGAAGAAGGGGTGTTGGGTTAATGGAGCGGATCGGGTCGTGGGGAAAGTTGGACAATTATTTGGGCCTGTGGTTTGAAATTGAAGAAGTGGCCCAATCCGATTTTTCTTTGTATTTTTGTTCTCTTTTCTTCTTTTATTTTTCTAAAACTAAATAATAAAAGTACTTAAATTATTATTAAGAACTAAATTAAGTTATAAAAGCGCAAATTAACTTCTAATAACAATTAATGCACAATTAAGTAATAATTAAGCATAAAATTGTTCATTTGGACATTAAATGCTAAAAATGCAAAAGATGCCTATTTTTGTAAGTTTTAATTTTTGTAAACAAATTTAATTACTAACAATTGTAGAATTAAATCTTACATGCAAAAATGCGACATATTTTGTATTTTTTATTAATCAAATAAACATGCATAGACAAACATACAAATAGTTACACAAAATATCACAAAATATCACAAAAATTGCACACCAAGAAAAAATATTTTATTTTTGAATTTTTTTGGGAGTAATTCTCATATAGGGCAAAAATCACGTGCTTACAGATGCCCCTCTTTGCCCGGAGACACGAAGGGTTTTCGTGCAAAGATAAAGCGAGCGATTTTTGCCCATCCGAGTACTCCGTGTGAAGCATTTTTATTTTTTATTATTTTTTTATTTTTTTGAAAAAGATTTGACCGAACCTTTGCTTCATAGGTTTCCTACATATCCTGGGCTAAACAGGAATCAGGTCAATGTAGTTCGGGAAGTTTTTGGTAGCTGGGACTACCGTGGGACTGCGATGTTACTGCTGTTGCATGCTGTTATCACTGCTTACCGATCTCCTTGTTACACCGTGCTTAAAAGAAAACAAGAAGCTAGGCTAGACTAAAATTTGTTCTTGTTGCCTTGCTTTCTTGTCGGCTTGTGTTTCCTTCGGTGCTTTTCTTCCTTGAATTTTGGAATGATACTGGCCCTTTGCTTTTCTGAATACCAGTTTTCATCATTTTGCTCGGTCCGCTGGGGACATGGCTTTCTTCATCAAGCTTTTCGGCGGTTCCTCTGGTGGGTACGACTTTCTTCATCAGACTTGTTATGCTGGGCATGATTTAATGTTCACCAGCTGCTTCTTTCAAGACGCGTCCTTTCTTCCTTTTGACTCATGCGCCTGAATTTGTGCTGGGACATCTTGTTGCAACCTTCTGTTTCCCGGTGCTGGGGATTTTTATTGTTTCCTGCTGGGGATTCTTGTTGTAACCCTCTATTTTATTGTTTTCTGACTTGATCTTGAAATGTATGCCTCTATTATATGGGCGGGCTCCCAACTTCAACGCTTGTAATGAAAAAGACTGAATGTATTCCCGCATTATACTGGTGGGCGACCTAGAACATGAATGTATTCCCACATTTTACTGGTGGGCGACCTAGAACAGAATGTATTCCCGCATTTTACTGGTGGGCGACCTAGAACAGAAAGTATTCCCGCATTTTACTGGTGGGCGACCTAGAACAGAATGAAAGGACAGAAATGTATGCCTCTGTTATATGGGCGGGCTCCCAACTTCAATACTAACTTAGGAGGAAATGCCTCTCCTATGGGTAAAACTAAACTTAGGAGGAAATATCTCTCCTATGGATAAAATAAACTTTAGGAGGAAATGCATCTCCTGTGGGTAAAACTAAACTTTAGGAGGAAATGTGTCTCCTATGGGTAAAACTAAACTTAGGAGGAAATGCATCTCCTATGGGTAAAACTAAACTTAGGAGGAAATGCGTCTCCTATGGGTAAAAGTAAACTTAGGAGGAAATGCATCTCCTATGGGTAAAACTAAACTTAGGAGGAAATGCGTCTCCTATGGGTAAAAGTAAACTTTGGAGGAAATGCATCTCCTATGGGTAAAATGAACTTAGGAGGAAATGCGTCTCCTATTGGTAAAGGCGTGGAATGTATTCCCTTGTTATACAGGTGGGCGCCTAAAATATGAAATGGACAGACAAAAAGTATTCCTCTCGTTATACAGGTGGGCGCCTGGCTTCAACAACAATTTAGAAAATAAAGTCCTATTCGAGGGCGGATGAACCCAAAATATCCTATTCGAGGGCGGATGAACCCAAAATATCCTATTCGAGGGCGGATGAACCCAAAATATCCTATTCGAGGGCGGATGAACCCAAAATATCCTATTCGAGGGCGGATGAACCCAAAATATCCTATTCGAGGGCGGATGAACCCAAAATATCCTATTCGAGGGCGGATGAACCCAAAATATCCTAGTCGAGGGCGGATGAACCCAAAATACCCTAGTCGAGGGCGGATGAACCCAAAATACCCTATTCGAGGGCGGATGAACCCAAAATATCCTATTCGAGGGCGGATGAACCCAGAATATCCTATTCGAGGGCGGATGAACCCAGAATATCCTATTCGAGGGCGGATGAACCCAGAATATCCTATTCGAGGGCGGATGAACCCAGAATATCCTATTCGAGGGCGGATGAACCCAGAATATCCTATTCGAGGGCGGATGAACCCAGAATATCCTATTCGAGGGCGGATGAACCCAGAATATCCTATTCGAGGGCGGATGAACCCATCTTCAAAAACTTGGAATTGTCTTACCTCCGACTGTCTTTCTTAGAATCGTGTTGTCTTGCTATCTCTTAAAACTTGAATTGATTTCCTCGTTCCTTCGAGAAAATTTTCGACAAATGGCAGAAAATTTTCTGCCCCAGTGTTGGTGCTTTTCCTTGTGGCATGTTTTTTCGCCATTAACAAGATTTCCTTTTCCTGCTTCAAATCAAAGAAAATTTGTTAGTTTTAACACATGGTGAGTGGTCGTGCCACTCTTGCTGGGGATGGTTTTTCCCTTTCCCTCTTCCCCGCTCTGTGCTTCATTACGCTATCAAAACTTGTTGGGGATGAATTTTCCTTTTCTTCCTTCCCCACTATGTGTTTGCGACCAACTTCTTTTCACTTTATCGCCTTATCTTTGGCCTATTGTATTCGCCTTTTGCTTTGCATCATTTTGGCAACTGGTAGTAAACTCTTAAAATTCTTTTCAAAAACAAACTGTTGGGGAGGTAAAATCTTTAAACCAAGAAATGAAAAAGTGAAGAATTTCAAAAATAGAAAAAGAAGAAGTCTTTCTGAACAAAATGTTGGGGAAAAGGAAAGAAAAGAACTTATCTAAATGATATAACTGATCCCAACGATCATGTCACGCATTCCGGATTAATCAACTCAGTCTATTTGTATCAATCAACCCTTCGGACGGCCTCATGTTGCTGGGGATAAATATGCACTCAACTCTTTGCCAAATGTGGATCCTTCCCGCCAATCTTGTCTTGTCGCCTCATAGTGCCCTTCGAGGGGTTTTCACTAATAAGACTCTCTCATTTCTCTCAACTCCCGCCACCTTATGGTGCCTGTGAAGGTTTTCACCGATAAGACTCTCTCATTTTATTTTATTTTTCAGCTGGGGATTGGAGTGCTGCCGATATGACTCTCTCTGTTGGGGGATTCTTTCGGCTATCAATTCATTTCCAGCTTATGATCTTCTTCTTTGCTGGGGATCAGAGTGTTATTCCCGACTTCCATTTGCATTGACTTAGCACTTCTCAGTTACTGATCGGGAGGTTTTTTTTGGACATCAATAGGGGTTTTTGTGTATGGCTGAAAGGAGAAAGGGTATCCAAAGTTCAAAAATAATTTTTAGGGGTAAGATAGTACAACTCTTGGAATCAAACTTTCTTGCCAAAATTACAAGCGCCAACTTCTGCCCCAGTTTTTCTTGCTTGGGGATTTTTATTTTGTCACACTATGTTATCTTATGCACACTATGACCGAGCCGTGAGGCGCCTACGTATCCTCTTCGAGGAATCAGGTCAAACGTAGTTCCCAATTCCTTTGTTTTGTTTTGTTTTTTTTTTTTGTGTGACTTTTGTTCTTATTATCATTACTTTTTTTTTCATTTTCATTACTGATTCCAAAAGAGGGGTATGAAAGAATAAATAAGGCTCAAAAGGGGAAGCAAAGGTTAAAGTGTTTGGATAGAAGAAAGAATTGCCTCCGTCATTTCATTCTCTGATAAATGCTAAATACAAACAAACAACAATTACAATCATACATAATATCTCTTAACTGCGTCAGAATTGATAGCCATGTCGACGCATTTCCCTTAGATATTTGTTGATCACAAAGCGTCATTGGGCTTGCTCTGTTTAGATTGCAATAATCAACACACACCCGGATTTTCCATCTCCCTTTTTTTTTACACTGGCACCACATTAGCCAACCAATCAGGATATAGAGTGACCCGAATAACCTTAACGTTCAGCTGTTTAGTTACTTCTTCCTTAATCTTCACACTTACATCGGTTTTGGACTTCCTCAATTTTGCTTGACGGGGTGAAATGCTGGTTCAGTGGGCAATTTTTGAACCACTAAATTGGTGCTTCAACCCGGCATGTCGTCATATGACCATGCAAAATGTTTTGAATTCAGTATGTGCTTTGATTAGTTCTTCCCTGATGTTTGGTTCCATATGGACGCTTATCTTAGCTTCCCTGATGTCATCTGCATCCCCTTGATTGACAGCTTCCGTGTCAGTTGGGCTCTTTTTCCAAATTGGCTCAACTCTCTGTTAATTTCTTCGAAGGCTTCATCCTTATCGTATTCTGACTTATCATCACAATCTTGTACTATAAGTTCGAAATCAAATTGATTTTTTAGACTAGGTTGAAGATCCGTCGTGCATGCCATGTCATTAGAACCAGTATAAAGAGAACTGTTCAGAAGAGAAAAATAAGAAGAAAAATTAAAACAAAATAAGGAATGAGAAAAAAAACTTTCACTTTATTAAAATACGGGATAACAAGGTTTCACACTTTGGCGAGCACAAGAAAAATCTGGATTAGAACCCTGGAATAATCCAGACAACAAAAAAGAAAATCAGAGTCCACTACCAAGACTCCCTTCGTATAGGAAGAGGAGTAGCCGTTCAATTGTTGATTTTTGCTTTCAACCCCACAAACTGCACATCTGCCTCGTTGGACCCTTTTCCAACACCATAACTGGCTTGTCATCCACCTTTTCCAACTATACCACCGCTTTTCCACTGGTTAACATTTCTTTTGAACCGACACGGATCATCATCATTGTTTGTGAGGGTTTCTTTAGCTCCCCTCCTTCGTGCACTAGCTCAATCATGTGGGTTTCAAGGTGTGCCGGCAACGGGTTCTGATTGATGTTGGGCGCCTCTGGTGTCTGAACCTCAATCTTGTTGGTGTCAATAAGATTTTGTACTGCATGTTTCAACTTCCAACACTTCTCGGTATCATGTCCGAGAGCCCCCGAACAATACTCACAGCTTACCGAGTGGTCCATATTTTTGGGAAGGGGATTTGGCAATCTGGGCTCAACAGGACTCAACAAGCCTAACTGCCTTAATTTGTGGAACACGGCAGTATAGGTTTCTCCCAACTTAGTGAATGTTCTTTGTATTCTTTCATTTCTGAAAGCCTGATTTCCCCGGAAACCTGCCCCTTGAAGGTTCCTGTAAGCTCTTGGCGGTGGATAGGTGTTTTGCGATGGTGTATGTGTGTTATGGGGAGCCGGCGCGCGCCATTGCGGGCGAACCGGAGGCTGAGTGTATGTTTGGGCTTGGTGCACGGAGAAGTGTGGTTCTTGAGGTGGATAGTAGTATTGTGGTGGGCTGTATGGGTAGTTTGGCCTGTGGGGTCTGGGTTGGTTGTAGTATGGTTTACCAGACCTGGACCAACTACTTGCCTCAATCGTGGCAATTTCTTCTTTCTTCTTTCTTCCCAGCGCACCTCCCGTGCCGCTCTGAATAGCCTGGGTTGTTGCCTTGAGTGCTGAGTAATTCAGGATTTTGTCAGACCTCAGACCCTCCTCTATCATGACCCCTATCTTTACTACTTCATTGAAGGATTTCCCAACCGTCGTTACCAAGTGACCAAAGTAAGTTGGATCCAGTGTCTGCAAGAAGTAGTCCACCATTTCTCCCTCTCTCATGGGAGGATCAACTCTGGCTGCTTGCTCTCTCCAGCGGAACCCGAACTCGCAAAAACTTTCCCCGGGCTTCTTCCCGGTCCTCAACAATGTGAGACGGTCAGGGACTATCTCGAGATTGTATTGGAAATGACCTGCGAAAGCCTGCGCCAGATCATCCCAAGTGTACCATCTGCTGGAATCCTGCCTGGTATACCATTCGAGTGCCGATCCGCTTAGACTTTGGCCAAAATAGGCTATCAGCAGTTCATCTTTACCGCCTGCCCCTCTCATTTTGCTATAGAAACCCCGCAAATGTGCCATGGGGTCACCTTGCCCTTCATATAAATCAAACTTAGGCATCTTGAACCCAGCAGGGAGTTGGACGTCCAGGAAAGGGCATAGATCTTTGTAGGACACACTGACCTGGTTGCCCAATCCATGCAGGTTCCTGAAGGACTGCTCCAGGCTTTTGAACTTCCTCAATACCTCCTCTTGTTCTCGGACTTTAACCGGATTTTCAATCTCTGCCGGTACCTTCAAGTGTGGATTGTAGGCATGTGGTTCGGGGGCATGGAATGTGGGCTCAGGGGGATAGTATTGCGTATCGTGAGCCTGAAACAATGGCTCGTTGGAGGATCTTTGCAACGTGGCTGGCGGAGGTGCCCCGACGATGGGGACGATTGGCGGAGGAGGGTTTTGTTTGGGTGGTGGAGCTTGGGGATTATAGGAAGTATCCCCTTGGTAGTATTGGGCAACGGGGAAGCTCGTTGAAGGGCCGGGTAAAGGGTATTTCGGTGTGTGTCCCGGTGGGGAAGTAGGAGTGACGAGTGGTTCGGGCCCCTTTTGCGCCTTAGCCATGGCTAGCTGCATTTCATGCATTTCCAATCTCATTTTTTCTATATTGGCCATCGCCTCCTTCAGCATCTGATGTGCCGCCCCTTCCGACTCAACACTATTTTCTGAACCAGTCATGCTTTCTGGTATAATCCTTTTTGATCTTGTTTGATAATGGTATGGTGCCAGTACGCTTTAACAACTAACTGTTTGGATTTGGACAAACAACAAACTTGTTAGCGTTAAAGTTTTAACAGATATTGCAATTGCATGTTGGGGAACGCAATTTTCTTAGGCAGTTAACCATTTCTAACATGTTTTTTTTCTACCGCGTGCATCCTCCCGCGTGAAACCCTTCATTCCACCCTTTTTATTTATTCTTTGTGCCTTTTTTATTTATTCACTTTCTTTTTCTTTTTTTCTTTTTTTTTTTTGTTGTGGTCGAATCTTATGGAGATTGCCTACGTATCATGCCCCCGCATGAATCAGACCTTGCGTAGTTTGGACCAATAATAGATAAACAATAATGAACATTTTTTTTCAATTTTCATATTAAAACAAACTGAGTTTCAAAGGTTTGAAGATGACCTACAAACTCGAAAATCAAACAACCCACATATTCTAATCAAAAGATTTACAAACTCAAAAACAAACGGCCAGCTTCCTTTCCCCGTTTGTCAAATGCAACCAAACGGCTATTTTTGCAAATGTTGCCCCTTCCAAATCTCACATGAATTTTGAGGCTGGGGAGGATTATTTTGACACTTTACAAACTTGTCCATTCTTTTACGAAAATAACCTTTCGACAACTGAAAGATACTCTAAGGCTATTTCGGCGAGAACGGTTTAAGACGCGGCCGAAGCTGGCTCGGCTTATTATGACAAAATTCAAACGGTATTCACCTGACCGCTGACTCTTTGTTTTTTTTTCTTTTCAAAATTACGAAAAAAACTGGTGTTGCAAACACGACCCTTCAGCGCCTCGGGGACGAAGATTTCTAAGGCTGTGTGGGTCCACTGGACAAAAAATCCTAAACATGACCCAAAAGGTGGCTGTTTATGCAAAGTCAGCCTTTCGGCGTCCCTTTAGGGAACATTCGGCTATTTATGACAAAACAGCATCACCTGACTTATTTATGACTCTTTTTATCGATTTTCAAATTAGAAAACTCAATATTGCAAGCACGGCCTTTCAACGTCTCGGGGACGAAGATTTTTAAGGCTGAGTGGGTCAACTGGATCAAAATCCTAAAATGACCCAAAGGTGGCTGTTTATGCAAAGTCAGCCTTCCGGCGTCCCTTTCGGGAACATTCGGCTATTTATGACAAAACAACATCACCTGACTTATTCATGACTTTTTTTATCGTTTTCAAATTAGCAAACTCAATATTGCAAACACGGCCTTTCAACATCTCGGGGACGAAGATTTTTAAGGTTGAGTGGGTCAACTGGATCAAAATCCTAAAATGACCCAAAGGTGGCTGTTTATGTAAAGTCAGCCTTCCGGCGTCCCTTTCGGGAACATTCGGCTATTTATGACAAAACAACATCACCTGACTTCTTTATGACATATTATTTTTATTATTATTTATTTGTTTTTGGTTATTTTAGCAAAAATGGGGGTTGGACCCGATGAGGGTTGCCTACGTATCTCACATCCGGTGAGAATCAAACCCGCGTAGTTCGGGCCTCGTGAATAAGTAAATGAACTAATATTTTTTTTTATTGGAACTGTGAAAGAACTGCTCAAAGGAAGTATATATATATTTTTGATTGATTTCTTTTTGAAAGAAAAACTTGTAAAAATTCCTTTTCTTTTGATTTGAACTTTGAGAATTTCAAAAGTAAAAGGAAGTTTTTTTTTCGAATTTCCATTTGTTTTTTTTATTCTAAAGAAAAAAAATATTTTTGGAATTTTACTTTTGATAAAAGAAATGCTTCTAAAAAATATTTTTTGAATTTTGAATTTTCTTTTCAATTTTGAAAGAAGAATCAAAATATTTTCGGATTTTTTTTTCTTAAAAGAAAACATTTTTATTATTTTTGTTTTATCAACAATGGAAAATAAAGATATTTATATTATTTTTTGCAAGACATATCTTTTTGGAATTTTATTTTGAATTTTCTTGGCAAGACAAATACTCTTTGCAACAAATAAAGATATATATATCTTTTGGAAATAAAAAAAAAACTTTTCGGATTTATATATATATATATATTTGCGACAAATAATGAAAGACTTTTTTTTTTATTTTTTGCATTTTCATAAGCAAATAAATAAAATAAAAAAACCATTTTGTTTTTATTTTTTGCATTTTCATAAGCAAATAAATAATAAAAAAAAACCATTTTAAAAATAAGACTCTTTTTTATTTTCATTTTCATGGCAAGACAAACTATATATTTTTTCTATTTTTTATTTTTGAAAAACAAAAACAGAACAACGATTTTTTTTTCTTTTCTTAGCTTTTAATAAAACAAACTAATAAGACATTTTTATTCATTTTCTTAAAATTTCGGCAGAGTTATGACAGTATTTGGGCATTTGTTTTCTTTTCAAAAATAAACAATCAATTCCCTAACCGCTATTTCGTTTTTTTTTCAATTTCAAAATATTATTCCTGATATTCACAAGTCAGTCAGCACACAAGTCCGAATCAAATAAATGCGCAAGTAGTAGCAAGTAAGATGCATCAGGATGGTCATTTTCATTTTTGGTACACCTGTCCTAGACAGACCCAACCCCTGTGTTGGGCCTCCAAAGTCAAATGCACGTGATGCAAACAAACGTTACTACTAGGGATCCGGCATGTGGCTTTGTTATACTAGGTTCAGAACCTGGGTGTTTGTTCTAGACCTGGCTTACCCGAGCGCACAGCTCGAGCCGAGGAGGAGGCGGCAGTCCGGGAATACAGAAGCTTCACCGGCTTTGCGACTTATCCAAACCTCGTTCTAAATTGGGACTTGACACTATACAGAAAAGAAGTCGTACGAAGTACACCCTTCTTCATGATTCAGAAGACTCTGAGAGAAGATGGGTTTCGGCACAATTTATATACAGTTCACATAATATCAAAGCGGTAAAAGCATCATTTAGCACATTAGGCTCAAACACATGTAAAAATCAGATAAAGCCAAATATAACAATTTATCTAAGCTCGAATTTCTAACCCTGAACCAGTGGTTCTGGGTGTTTGTCCCCAGCAGAGTCGCCAGAGCTGTCACACCTCCTTTTTCCGTACCCGCGAGGGTACAAGGGAGTTTTTTCCAATTAAAGGACAATCGAAACGAGATTTATTTATTTATTTATTTCAGAGTCGCCACTTGGGAGATTTAGGGTGTCCCAAGTCACCAATTTAATCCCGAATCGAGGAAAAGAATGACTCTATATTACAGTCTGCGTACCATAAATCCGGATAAGGAATTCTGTTAACCCGGGAGAAGGTGTTAGACATTCCCGAGTTCCGTGGTTCTAGCACGGTCGCTCAACTGTCATATTCGGCTTGATTATCTGATTTTATACAAATATGAACTTATGTGCAAATTTTAACTTTTTACCGCTTTCATAATTATTATTATTATTTTTTACAAGGAATTGCAACGTTGTGAAAATGTATCTCGAACCGCGTTACAATCAATGTACCCGTGGTCGTCGACACACTTTGACTCCGTTGAGATTTGGATTTGGGTCACATCAATGTGCACCCGAGTTTAAGAAAATTAAATTATTAAAGGCGCGCCTAAAGCGACTAGCGTATCATCTACTTTGGGTAGGGCCGTGGAATTTTGCTAAACGGTCCATCCCGAAGTCTAAGCAATTTAAAGCAAATATTTACTGAGGGCTCCGCAATTTTGTATTTTTGATTTGGCGAGGCTCATCTCATTCTTATTTTTAAAGATAAACCTATAGTGACTACATTTCTTCTATTAAGTTTGTCTCTAAAAATAAAAGAAAATTTCTCAATTAATTACATGCTAAAAAAAATAACTTATTAGTTATTAGTTTACGGCTAATGTGAATGGAAAATTGCGATCGAGTTTGTACAAAGAAAAATTGCTTTCATTCTATATTCTATTATTCAATAATACTGGAACATGAGATTGACACACCATAATATCAAAAACAAATTAACTAGTATTTGATTAATTTAAACTAAAATTATTAGATGAAGAAGTTATACATATGCAAGCCCATTACTCATTAATTAATCGACTACATTTTTATACAAAAAAAGGAAAATTATATTCAAACACAAATCTAAACAGGAGGGATTCAACAGGAACAAAGCCTGATTAATATTTCATTTCGCTTCAAGCCGAGAGTGTACAAATGTGTACCTGGAAATGACAGTACAAGAAGAAGAAGATCAGCAAAGTAGTATGTAACACTGCAGCACAGCAACGACAGTCCAGCAACACAGGAATAGACCAGTAACAGTAGGAATAAAAGAAAACCCAGGAGACTATAAACGACTCCAAGTATAGAGAAGAAGTAAAAGGCAGGAAGGTTCTGACTATTTCAGATCTTAAGCGAGACAATGAAACAGTAACTATTCTTTTTCAACTTCAAAACTCTCCAAAATGAATTTTGCCCATGTATATTCAGTGTATCTAGAATGTATATCGGGTGTATACTTCTCACTCCGCCCCCTCTTTTTTTTCTTCTCTCTATCTAGTGTTTCCTCTTTTTTCCACCCTTCTTCCTAAATTTTCTCTTCTATTTATAGTAAAATTTTCGAAATTTTCAGATTTGTTTTTTATTATTTTTTTAATTAAAAGAAATCCCACTTACAAATTGCTTTTATTTTTTTAGAAAAAGAAATCTCACTTTTATTTACTTTTATTTTTAAAATTCCAACTTTAATTACTTTATCTTATTTAAAATCCCACTTTTTATTTTTTTAAAAGAGAATCTCAGTTTATTTAACTTTTCTTTAAAAAACAAACCACTATCTTTTCTTTTTCTTTTAAAAATGCTACTTTCAATTACTTTAAATTTTTTAAATTTTCAGATACCTTTATATTTATTTTTTAATTCCAACCTTCTTTTACTTTTAAATTTTTTAAAAATTTCCACAAAACGTTTTATTTTTTTTAAATTTTCTACATTCTTTTACTTTTTTTTTTTAAAAAAAGAAGAGAATTTCACCTATTTTTACTTTTATATTTTTTTTATTCAATACTTCCCTTTTTCTTATTTTTTTTAAATCATTCCCGAAATTATTATATATTGTTTTTAAAAAATAAAAATAAAAATAAAATAAAATAAAATATTTTCGGATTTTTTATATATTAAAAAAACAAAAAATAAAACTATTAATAGTGATAATTCACCTTTTATTTTTTATTTTTTTGGTTTTGTTTTGTGTTGGACAAAAATGAATTAGGGGTGTTGGGTTAATGGAGCGGACCGGGTCGTGGGGAAAGTTGGGCAATTATTTGGGCCTGTGGTTTGAAATTGATGAAGTGGCCCAATCCGATTTTTCTTTGTATTTTTGTTCTCTTTTCTTCTTTTATTTTTCTAAAACTAAATTATAAAAGTACTTAAATTATTATTAAGAACTAATTTAAGTTATAAAAGCGCAAATTAACTTCCAATAACAATTAACGCACAATTAAGTAATAATTAAGCATAAAATTGTTCATTTGGACATTAAATGCTAAAAATGCAAAAGATGCCTATTTTTGTAAGTTTTAATTTTTGTAAACAAATTTAATTACAAACAATTGTAGAATTAAATCATACATGCAAAAATGCGACATATTTTGTATTTTTTATTAATCAAATAAACATGCATAGACAAACATACAAATAGTTACACAAAATATCACAAAATATCACAAAAATTGCACACCAAGAAAAAATATTTTATTTTTGAATTTTTTTGGGAGTAATTCTCATATAGGGCAAAAATCACGTGCTTACAAGTGGCTTGTCTAACATGATTGATAGCCCCAATTAAAGGGTTAAACCTCGAGAGAGTAATACCCGACTTGAACCCTAGTTGCTTGTGCAAATTTGCATACCCAATTAGTCTTGGAAAAGTCAATTCAGGCAAAATCACTCAAACCACCGAGAGGTGTAGAGTGGGTAATATCGTACAATAGTTATATCATACTCCCCAATTATGTCAATCGTGTCTTAGATTCAATTACCCGTCAATTAACCACCTAGGTGAAAGTCATTACCCTAATGCCTTTTAAACCATTTGAACAACACTTTTTAGATTAACTCTTAGCTTAATCTAGTTGCATTTACCATTTGTAATTGATAATAGTAGAAGTAAAACGAAAACCCCCAAAAATGATTAGAAGTGTAATTTAGAATACATACGCAATCCTAAACTAGATAGATACTCGATTCCAAATTCTAGCTCTCTATGGAAATCGATCCCGACCCTAAATCGGGTAAAAGTTGCTCCGACCCTCTCTCGCTACTCAATAGTAGTGCGGAGTAGGCCGCAATCACTTTTTGGCGCCGTTGCCGGGGAGCTAACGGTTTTGGCTATCTATTTAGTTAGTTTTGTGTATTGTTCTTCTTTCCTTCTTTGTTACTTACTTGTTTGTGTCACAACTTAGGTACCAAATGGCAGTGAACAATGCTAATGACCCTCTTGGAAACGTGATTGCAGGGGAGGAGGTAGATGATGTCAGAGATGATGAGGTGCCTCTTGTACCTCAAGGACAACGTAAAGGACGCAATGCCAATGCTAATCCCAATGACAATATTCCAGACCCTCCTCCGCCACCTCCAAGAGTGGCTCCTAGAGTACTTTAGAACCAGGGCTATGAGAGTGCTATTGTCCCACCCAGAATCCGGGCGGGCAATTTTTAGATAACCAATGTGATGTTGACCTTACTTGAGCAGCGGGGGTATTTCATGGGCGCTGCAAATCAAAATACCTACAAACATCTCAAGGGGTTCGTGGATACATGCTAGGGGAGCAAGCAGAGGAATGTGTCCGAGGATGCTCTTAGGTTGAGACTCTTCCCATTCTCACTTCAAGGGAAGGCATTAGATTGGCTCGAGAGACTTCCCAACCATTCCATCACAACTTGGGATGAGTTGGCGGATAAATTCATTGCTAAATTTTTTTCGCCGGGACATATGGCGGCATTGTGTGATGAGACATTGGCCTTCAAGAAAGAGCCCACAGAACCTTTACATGAGATTTGGGAGTGTTATAGAACGATGGTGAATGAATGCCCCAACAATGATATGACCGAGGCTATGATCCAACAAACCTTCTACCGGGGTATTAACACTACAAACCAATGCATAGTGAACCAACTATCTGGAGTCAACTTTATGCAGCTGTCGTATGATGAGGCATGTGATATTCTTGACGAGATGGCTCACACTTCTTCCGCTTGGCAAAGTAGAGCCAACGTGCCCCAGGGTGACCCCACGGTTATTCATTTGCACAAGTAATTACATGATCATGGGCAGGCTATAGCGGAGCTGACAACTACTATGAACCAATTGGCAAAGGCACAGTTGCAACAAGTCCAAAATCCTCGCCAAGTGAATGCCATGGAGGGTGTCAATATGCTTATCAACAAGAGAAGGCAAAGAAGGCAGCAAAACCAAGGGAATTCTTAGTAATTTGATGATGACTGTGATGGATTTCAAAATGATGGTTATGATGACCAAAGTGAAGATGTTCAATATGTAAACAACTATCAAGGCTAATGGGGCAACTCTTCCAACCAACAACAGTGGAGACCTCAAGGCAACCAACAACAAAACAGTGGTAATTGGGGGAACAACAACTGGGGCAATCAGAACAACAATCAAAGCAACCAAGGGAATTCGAATGGTAATAACAACAATTGGGGTGGCAATAACAATCAAGGTGGATGGAACAATGGAAACCAAGGAAATCGGGGGCAAGACTTTCAAAGGCCCCCAATGTACCAACAACTGAACAATCCACCTCCATTTTTATCTCAAGGTCCTAGTTCTTCTAGCAATGATATGAGTAGAATTGAAATGATGTTTGAACAGATGATGAAGAAGAATGAGGATTCGGATGCACAGTTGGCTTCCCACAATACCTCTATCAAAAATTTGGAGGTACAGTTAGGCCAAATCTCACAGTCTTTAAATGCTCGCCCTAAGGGTTCTCTACCAAGTGATACGGTAGTGAACCCAAAGGGTGGAAACAATTATGTCATGGAGGTAATAACGAGAAGTGGGAGAGGCGGTGATGTGAATGCCTCCAAACAAAAGCAAATCTTGGATGATGATGTTGAGTTGCAAGAAGATGAAGTCCCTTTGGTAGTTGAAGAAAATGTGAACAACAACGTGAGGATTGATATTCAAGATGTCGAGGTGGAAACTCAAAATGATGTGAACCCGTCTAGGGAACACATAATAGACATGCCGGAGCCGATTGTGCCTAAAGCCAAGGCTCCTTTGCCAAGGCCACCTCCACCTTATCCTCAAAGGCTCGCGAAGCAGAAAAATGATAATCAGTTCAAAAAGTTCATTGATATGATGAAGAGCTTGTCCATCAATGTGCCTTTGGTGGAGGCTCTTGAACAAATACCGGGCTATGCAAAATTCATGAAAGACTTGGTCACAAAGAAGCGTTCTATGGATTGTGAATCTATAAAGATGACTCACCAAGTTAGTGCTATAGTGCATTCAATGGCCCCAAAGCTTGAAGATCCCATTGCTTTCACCATTCCTTGCACCATGGGGAGTGCGGATTTTGCCAAGGCTCTATGTGATTTGGGAGCTAGTATCAATTTGACGCCCTACTCAGTGTTCAACACCTTGGGTATTGGGAAACCTAGGCAGACTTCCGTGAGGTTACAAATGGCGGATAGATCGATGAAGAGACCATTGGGTATTATTGATGATGTGCTTGTCTGTGTGGACAAATTTATCTTGCCAGCTGACCTTGTGATCTTGGATTGCGAGGTGGACTACGAAGTTCCGATCATATTGGGAAGACCTTTCCTAGCTACGGGGAAGGAATTGGTAGATGTGGAAGTAGGGGAAATCACCTTCTGGGTGGGTGATGAAAAGGTAGTTTTTCATGTGTGCAAGTCTATGAAGCAGCCCAATAGTACCGAGGTGTGCTCTTTTGTTGACCTCGTCACAGTAGTGATAATTGATGACACTAGTGCAATGATCAATGTGGAGGACCTATTGGAGGCCGTATTGCTGAATCTTGATGTCAATGAGGATGCAAGCCGAGTGGAGTGTGTGAATGCTTTACATGGAATGGGCTCTTATTCTTATGAGCCTAGGAAATTGTCTTTGGATCTCAAGAATCAAAAAACTCCGCCAACTAAACCTTCAATTGAGGAGCCTCCGGTGTTGGAGTTGAAACCACTGCCTCCACACCTCAGGTATGAGTTCTTAGGCTCAAATTCTACTTTGCCAGTTATTATTTCTTCTTGCCTTACTAACATGTAGGTTGATGCCATATTGGCGGTGCTTCAAAAGCGAAAAAAGGCAATTGGATGGACTTTAGCTGATATTCGGGGAATAAGCCCCACATTCTGTATGCACAAGATTATTCTGGAAGATGATGCAAAGCCCTCCTTGGAGCATCAAACGAGGTTGAACGAGGCAATGCAAGAAGTTGTGAAAAAGGAGGTGATCAAGTGGTTGGATGCTGGGGTTGTGTACCCCATCTCTGATAGCTCTTGGACTTCGCCGGTACAATGTGTACCGAAGAAGGGTGGCATGACCGAGATTACAAATTCCAAAAATGAGTTGATTCCTACAAGAACCGTCACCGGTTGGAGGGTATGCATGGATTACCGCAAGTTGAATAAAGTGACCCGCAAGGATCACTTTCCTTTGCCTTTCCTTGACCAAATGTTAGACCGACTTGTTGGGCGTGCCTTCTATTGGTTCTTGGATGAGTATTATGGGTACAACCAAATCTTGATTGCTCCGGAAGATCAGGAGAAGACCACATTCACTTGTCCATATAGAACTTTTGCCTTCTCTAAGATGCCTTTTGGATTGTGTAATGCACCGGCTATATTTCAGCGGTGTATGATGGCCATTTTCACCAATATGGCGGAAGACATTTTGGAGGTGTTCATGGACGACTTTAGTATTGTGGGGGATTCATTTGATGAGTGCTTGAAGAATCTTGATAGGGTGTTGACCCGTTGTGAAGAAACCAATCTTGTCCTCAATTGGGAGAAATGCCACTTTATGGTGGAAAAAGGAATAGTTCTTGGGCATAAAATTTCGAAGCATGGCATTGAGGTGGATAACGTAAAGATCAATGTGATTTCAAGGCTCCCTCCCCCTACATCCGTCAAGGGAGTTCGAAGTTTTCTTGGGCATGCGGGGTTCTACCGGAAATTTATCAAAGACTTTTCGAAGGTAGTGAATACCTTGTGCAAGTTATTGGAAAAAGATGCTAAGTTCGTGTTTGATGACAAGTGTATGCAAGCCTTTGAACTTCTCAAGCATAAGTTGACCACCACTCCTATCATCACCGCGCCTAATTGGAGCTTGCCCTTTGAGCTCATGTGTGATGCACATGATGTTGTGGTTGGGGCGGTTTTAGGTCAAAGAGTGAACAAAATGTTTCATCCGGTGTACTATGTGAGCAAGACAATGAATGATGCTCAAGTGAACTATACGGTGACCGAGAAAGAACTTTTGGCTATTGTGTTAGCTATGAAAAAATTACGACCGTATCTTATGGGTGCTAAGGTTATTATTCATACCGACCATGCCGCACTTCGATACTTGATGACGAAGAAGGACTCCAAAGCTAGACCGATGCGATGGGTCTAGTTACTTTAAGAGTTTGATTTGGAGATTGTGGACCGAAAAGGTAGTGAGAACCAAGTGGCAGACCACTTGTCCCGCTTGGAGGAGTAGGGGAGGCCTCGTGATGTACTAGAGATCAATGATTCATTTCCCGACGAACAACTCCTCTCGGTGTCAATGAATGATATGCCATGGTTTGCCGGTGTTGCTAATTTCCTTGTGACTGGTATAATCCCGTGTGAGCTCTCTTCTAACCAAAAGAAGAAGCTCAAGTGGGATAGTTTGGATTTCTATTGGGATGAGCCGTACTTGTTCAAGATTTACACGGATGGTGTGATCCGAAGGTGTGTCCCGGAGGAAGAGCAATTGAGTATCTTGGAGGCTTGTCATTCCTCTCCCTATGGTGGCCATCATGGCGGGGCGAGGACGGCTTCTAAAGTTCTTAGTTGTGGGTTTTATTGGCCAACTTTGTTCAAAGATTCGGGTGATTTTGTGAAGAGATGCGACGAATGCCAAAGAGCAGGTGGAATTTCGAAGAAAGATGAGATGTCTCTCAATACAATTCTTGAGGTTGATATTTTTGATGTATGGGACATTGATTTCATGGGCCCATTTGTTAGCTCTTGCGGGAACACTTACATTCTTGTGGCAGTTAATTATATTTCAAAATGGGTTGAAGCCGTGGCTTTGCCCAATAATGAGGCCCGGAGTGTAGTTGCATTTCTCAAGAAGGGCATTTTTACAAGGTTTGGTACTCCTCGTGCAATCATAAGTGATGAGGGGTCTCATTTTTGCAATAGAGCTTTCGACACTTTGCTTTCAAAGTATGGTGTCAATCACAAAGTTTCTATCCCCTATCATCCTCTAGCAAGTGGTCAAGTGGAAGTCTCCAACAGGGAAATCAAAAGTATATTGTCAAAGACAATCAATGCAAATAGGACCGATTGATTGAAGAAGTTGGATGACGCTCTATGGGCTTATAGGACTGCTTACAAGACTCTGATTTGTATGTCTCTGTATTGGTTGGTGTTTGAAAAAGCTTGCCATCTACCGGTTGAGTTAGAACACAAGGCCATGTAGGCTTTGAGGAAGCTAAATCTTGAGTGGGATGTTGCAGCCAATCTTCGTGTGAAAAAACTTAATGAACTTGATAAATTCCGATTCCATGCCTACTCCAGTTCGTCCTTGTACAAGGATAAGATGAAGTACCTTCATGATAAATATGCTCGTGGAAAGGAGTTTAAAGTAGGTGATTTGGTTCTCTTGTTCAATTCTCGGTTACATCTGTTTTCGGGTAAGCTTAAATCAAAATGGAGTGGACCATTTGAAGTGGTGTTGGTGACCCCTTTTGATGCTCTTGATTTGAAAAACAAAAATGGAGAGGTCTTCAGAGTTAATGGGCACTGGGTTAAGCATTATCTTGAAAAAATGATGACAGCCACATGGTGGCACTTCTTAATTTCAAATTATGTGATGGTAACCTGCATCATTCCGCGACGTTAAATCAGGCGCTTCTTGGGAGGCAACCCATGTGTTTTTCTTCTTGTTTGTTTTTGATTTTCTTTGTAGTATAGGATTGATTTTTGGGCTAACTGGTTGCTAGATATTACAGGGTTGTGTTGATCCAGTGCAGGACTTAGTGGAAAAAAGTGCCAGGTCTCTAAAGTTGTTAATGCGGTCGCACTATATTTAGTGCGGACCACACTGGTGAGGGTGAAATGTAGACCTCTCTGAAGTTTGCCACTACGGTCGCACTACATTTTGTGCGGTCCGCGGTGGACCATTGCGGCCGCAGTCCATTTTGTACGGACCGCAGTGTGTTGCCTCCTCAAGCTTGAAAATAGTTGTGCAGTACGGACCACGGTCCATTTTGTGCGGTCCGCACTGGTTGGTGAGACTGGGCCCCAGGTCCTTTTCTATAAATAGGGCATGAGGCCCTCCTTTTACCCTTTTCGAACCTTTGGATCTTGAAAGCTTTAAGACACTGTTCATCATTTCCCTTGCTTGTAGATAATTGTTTCGACTCGTTATTCTTCATTTCATCTCATATCTGGTACCATTACATTCATTTTACTTGTTCTCTTTTGTTAATTTCTTTTAATTTGTGTTTTTCTTGCTTTCCTTTCTCTTCTTCCCGTATTTTCTTTTGTAGAATAGATTAAGGTAGTTAATCTTTGGATTAATATAGATATAGTTAGTTACATATGCTGGGCAAACTCTTAGGGACAGGACTTGGGTGTTAATTATGCTTAAAATCAAAAAGCCATGAACCCTAATTTAGTGCCACAACTGGGCACTCAGTGCGGACCGCAGTCGTTTTTGTGCGGTCCGTGGTGCCCCTGTGTGGTCCGCAGTACCATTTTGTGCAGACCACACTGCTTATTGTTCTGAAAGCTGAATCTTAGGGAATGCGGCCGCACTACATTTTGTGCGGACTGCATTGGTCTTTGTGCGGCCGCACTGTATTTTATGCGGTCTACACTGCCGGGTTACAGAGAGTGGGTAGTCTGAACCCCACCTCTGTGCGGACCGCATGGCCATTTTCTGTGGTCTACATTGACCCTTGTGCGGCCGCACACCATTTTGTGCGGTCCACACTGGGTGACTCCTGCAACCTGTCTGCAATTTTTCTTTTCTGATTCTGCAACTCTGTTCTTAACTGTTGCAACTGATACTAACAAGTTTATTTGGATTGTGTTTGTAGACAATGGTGAAACAATGAGGTAAATGATCTAAACAACCGGGCAAAGGAGGATCCTCCCGGGGAGGGAAGTAGAAAATGATAAAACTCACTCCCCAAGCTAGGCAAAACATCAAAAAAATGAGGAAGATGATAAAAGCTGCTGACAAAGCCATTGACATGTCAGGGAGTGAGTACGAGCCCTCCCGGGAGATCTCTTCGGACTCTGTGCTAGAATACATCTCTGACTGGCCGGAGAGGAACAGGCTGAGAGCCACACCTCCAGCATCCCCCGCTGCACAAGCATCAGTGAATGTATCTTCTGGGTCGTATGAGGGCTCAGCTGAAGGTGGTGGGGATGAATACTCCACCTTTCCACAACTTCTTTATTCGGAGAGGGTGCAGTAGGAGATGAAGAGGAAGTAGGAGGAGAAGAAGTAGTTGTAGAAAGTGGTGAACCTCAGGTTGGCGGGGTTGCTAGAACTAGGAAACTAGAGGCGTGGCAAGACCAGTTCGTGAGCGAAGTTGCATACCATAAATTTCGGGAATGGTGGCCGGTGAGGAAGTTGATCCTGGAGAGGAGTTTTGTGGATAGGGACTTGCTACCACAGAACCCCAATATGAGGAGGCAGTTTAGGACAAGAGTAGGTTGGGAACATTTTCTAGATGAGTGTGTGGATACTAATAAACACTTGGTCAAGGAATTCTACACCAACGTTTCCCACATAAAAAAGGGCTCCAAGGTGACCAAGGTTCGAAACCTGAAAGTCCTATTTGATAGGAAGACAATAAACGATTACCTTGGCTTCAATGAGGAGGATGAGACCCTATACATGGAAAAGATAGAAATGGGCGAGGAGCTCCGTCCGTATCTAGCACAATACCTGGCAATGTCGGGTGCCACCCCTGACTGGTTGACTACGGGCGTCAACATTCTGAGACGTAGTCTGAATTTCGAGGCACGAGGGTAGGAGACATTTGTATGTAGCAGGTTGGACCCCACGACACATGACAACTCCCTACCTCTTCACCGGGTAGTTTTGGTGGCGTCGATCATGGAGAGGTACCCAATAAATGTAGGGAATGTGATGTTAAGAATTATTACAATTGTGGGTGCTGAGCATGACAGAAACTACCCGTTCCCCAGTTTTCTCACTATGTACTTTCGGGATCTGAAAGTGGAAAAGAGGCCCTTCGACATCAAAGTCAAAGCGAAGGCCCTTTTTCCTGGTACAACATGCAGGGGGATGATAATCCCAAGAGCAAGAATTTCAAGGGTACAGTTATTGCTCCAACTGGCCAGTCTGAAGAGCCAGTTGTGGTAGTTATTCCTGCTGAGTCTACCTCTACTTCCACTGGTATCCCTCCTGGTCCATCCATCTCAGCGGACCCGGAGATTTCATCCTCCTGTGCACATCCTATTACTGCCCACCGACTGAGCCAAGCTCTTCTTAGTATCAACAACTAGATGCAGACTGCGTCATCCAAGTTGTCCACCCTCACTACCCTGTAGAGGATCAATCAGCACCTCCACCCCCACAGGTTTCCCAGTTGATAGAGGATGCTCTCAAGGAGATTTTAGATAACCAGAAGAAAATCCTTGACACTCATACGATGCTCACAAAGGCAGTTGCTTCTCATAGCCAATCTCTCAAGGAGCTTGCTAGGGAGCACAAGAAATTGAGGAAGACGCGGGCTTCCAAGGAGTCCGCAAAGGCGCTGAAGGTTGATGTTGACCGGTTGAAGGCAGACCAGCTGCCTTTGGACTTATTGCTCGATGATCCTATGCCAGTAGCTCATACCCAGCCAAAGCAGTCACAGAGGCCTCCAAAGAGAAAGAGGATGATTCCCAGAGCAGACGATGCAGTCATCCAGTTGGTAGACCCACCGGAGGCCTCCTCCAGTCAGCCACAGGATGCACCTCCGGAGTCTGTCCATGCCCAAACCCAGGTCCCAGCAGCAACAGAGCAGCAAGCCACATGGAACCAGTCTGAGGTTCCCGAGCATACTGTGGACCCAGGGACCACTCATGAGTCCATGCAGACAGATGGTCCATAAGGAGTTTCTATATCCTTTTCTCTTTCATTTTGGTGCTTTATTTCGTTTAGTTGGCATTGGGGACAATGCCAACTTTCATTTGAGGGAGTAGGCCCTGCTTTGTATTCATTCGGATGACTGTATATATATTTGATAACTTTTTATGCTTTCTTTATCTTTTCATCTTTGGGTTGTATATAATTTTAACATTTCGTTACATTTATTGCACTTTTACTCTACTTTGGGTATGTATATAAAGTTATGCTACATTGTACATATTCATCCCATCTATTATATATTCAAATCCCCTCTTGTATATATTTATTCTACTTTCCGCAAATTTTTCATTCTTAGCTTCTTGTTGTGATTCGTAGCTTCGTGTCCTTAAAGTTTGCAATAAGCCTTTAGTTTTCTTAATGCCATGGTTCTTTCCACAGGTGGATTTTGTTTGAACCGGGTGGCTCTTCCCAATGATGGATGGCATGACAACCTTCTTAAGGGTTTGAGTCCATATTTCTTTTTGTTTTTAGTAGTTTTGGTAGTTAAGGGTGCCTCAAGAAAAGCTTCACTTGAGCCTAGCACATTTGCCTTTGATCTCATGGTCAAAAACAAATTGTTGTGTTTAGTATGGTGAAAGCAGTGACCTTGAGACTCTTGTGTTAGCCGATAATCATTAAGTGATTTTTCGAGACCATTGTGTGCTCAAATCTTATCTAAGGTCGTTGTGGGCCCCCGACTCTCTGTCTTTAGAAATCCCATAGCTTGTGTGGTGAGTAATCGCATTGCAAGTCCAAGTCCCAAGCCATTGGTCTAGAACTTGCCCTGAATATTTGTTGAGGTGAAATCCTAAGTGAATTTTGACTTGAGACATGATTATAGGCTCTCCTTGGTCCAAATGATAGCTTGAACACTTCCATAACGTACCAATGATAAGATCCCTAGTAAACCCTTTTGAGCCTTAGACCTTTTTCCTTCAAAACCCATAATACAAACCTATACCCATTTTAAAAGATACCCTCTCTTGGCACCCGATCTTTCCTTAGCACATGGCAAAAGTATAAGTGGGGGGAGAGACGAGGATTGAAACAAAGTAGTAAGACGGCACAAAAATGAAGAAAAGGAAAGGCAATGAAAAAGAAAAAAAAAGCAAAAAGACAAAAAGAATGTTCAATATGAAAGAGAATAAAAAGGGATTCAAGAAAAGCAAAGAATGAAAGGTGCGGAAAGTTGAAAAAGGAGAAAAGGTTTGAAATGTATAAGAAAGAGTGACAATGTGTCTCTCTAACCCCTTAGAAAGAAGTAAAATGACTCAAAGAGTCAAGTGAATATGTGCCAAATGAAGCAAAAGAAGTGCTTAAGGAAAGATGAAACATACTTAGACCAAACATTTCTGACCCTGAACCAAAAGCCTTCACCATGACTCCACAAAAGCCCTATATGATCTTGAGTTGAATGAAACTTACATTAGTGGTGACTTACATAAGGAGCAAGCATATGGTACCTAGAGCCGGACTTGTGACTCTTTTTCTTTAGAGAGATGAGTGAATACATTGACCTCGTTTTGAGTGCCACTATTCTAAAGGTGAGGTTTGCTTAGGGAGAGTTGAGGATATGTGAGTTTGGGTTCCACAATGACCAAAGTAATAGAAAGAGTTCTTTGATGTGTTGAGTCAACTCTTGATGCTCTTGTGTCGCACTTAATCCATGGTGTTTAAAAGAGTAAAAGTTGTTAATGATTCATTTGCATTGAGGGCAATTGTTAATCCCAATTGATGCTAGATGAGGTCACTTTAGGACAACTAAAATTTTCTTGGATGTTCTCTTAAGGGATGAGTCTTATTTTGTTTGCTTGAGGACAAGCAAAGGCTTAAGTTTAGGGGAGTTGATAACTAGGGATTTTGATACCTTTTATACTCCTTCTTGCTTATGTTTTGATTAGGGATTTGTACAAAATAGTCCAAAAAGGCTCACAAGTTGTGCTTGATTGCAGGTTTGATCAACAAAGTGACAAGATGTCAAAGATCAGCTCAAAAGGAGTGAAACTTGCACAAGTGCCAAAGACAAGACAAGCTAAGGCAAAACAGGCCCAGTGCGGCCGCACACCATTATGTGCGGTCCGCACTAGGAGACTCAGAGAGGCTGATTTCTAGGCAAAGAGGCAACGCGACTGCACTAGGTTCTGTGCGGTCAGCACTGCAGTTAATGCGGCCGCACTCGATTTAGTGCGGTCCGCAGACCCAAGGATCAGAGAGATGCCAGATGTGAAGTTCCAAGCCAATGCGGTCCACAGTCCATTCTGTGCGGACCGCACTAGAAGCCTTCGCGGCCGCAGCCCATTCTGTGCTGTCCACATTGCCCGAGTTCAGAGAGCTGTATTTTGAAGATCAGAGCCCTAGTGCGGCCACACTCTATTTTGTGCGGTCCGCACTAACCCCGCAGGGGTATTTTTGTCCAAATTTTTCAGCTTAGCATAAATATCTTCTTTTTTCATTTTTAGGGTATCAGATAGTTTTGTAACGTAGCTGCGCTCGTGGGTTCGACTTTCTTAGACATTTTGGGAAATATTATCTACTTTTTATAATTGAATCTTGTTATTTACCTTAGTGATTAATTAATATGAGTTGTTCTTCATCTATTTCTTGCTTTTCTTCTTTAATTATGAGTAGCTAGACCTATAAGCTAGGGTTGTGGCTCAACCCTAGTGTGGGTAATTGATGGGTCTTATATTTTAGGGCTAGATTGACTATGAGTGTTTGATATTTGAGCCAATTTCATGGTTAATTGCTGAATTAGTGGTTGCAAACACTAGTTTGTGTTTAGTTGACTAGGGCTATTCTTGAGAAAAAGAGCCTAAGTCTCCGAAATTGGTCCAACAAGGAATTGGGGCATACTCAAGAGATTGATAACCCCAATTAAAGGGTTAAACCTCGAGAGAGTAATACCCAACTTGAACCCTAGTTGCTTGTGCAAATTTGCATAGCCAATTGGTCCTGAGAAAGTTAATTCGGGAAAAATCACTCGAACCACCAAGAGGTGTAGAGTGGGTAATATCGTGCAACGGTTATATCATACTCCCCAATTATGTCAATCGTGTATTAGATTCAATTACCCGTCAATTAACCACCTAGGTGAAAGTCATTACCCTAGTGCCTTTTAAACCATTTGAACAACCCTTTTTAGATTAACTCTTAGCTTAATCTAGTTGCATTTACCATTTGTAGTTGATAATAGTAGAAGTAAAATGAAAACCCCCAAAAATGATTAGAAGTGTAATTTGGAACACATACGCAATCCTAAACTAGATAGATACTCGATTCCAAATTCTAGCTCTCTATGGAAATCGATCCCGACCCTAAATCGGGTAAAAACTACTCCGACCCTCTCTCACTACTCAATAGTAGTGCGGAGTAGGCCACGATCAAACTCCATAATACAAAGACACTTCGTCGAATATGACATCCCTTGAGATAACAAACAGATGAGTTTTAGGATCCATGCACCTCCATCCCTTTTTTCTTTCATCATATCTGACAAATATGCATTTCCTTGCCTTGGCATCCAACTTGCTCTGTTGAGAATCCGGAATGTGAACATAACAAATAGAGCCAAAAACCCCGAGGTGTTTAACGTTAGGATTTTCTCCAAACTATAATTCATAGGGAGACTTCATATTGTTTGGAGAAAGCGGCATCCGGTTAATCACATATGCTGCACATTTCATACCTTCAGCCCACAAGGCTCTAGGTAAATTCATGGAATGAAGCCAACTCTTACATGTCCGTTAAGTCTCGAATCTTCCTTTCAGCCACTCCATTTTGTTGTGGCGTATCAGTGAATGTCAACTCTCTTTTAATGCCATGATGACGACAAAAGGAAAGAAACTCATTTGACGTGAACT
Organism: Nicotiana tabacum; assembly: GCF_000715075.1. Taxonomy (NCBI): domain Eukaryota; kingdom Viridiplantae; phylum Streptophyta; class Magnoliopsida; order Solanales; family Solanaceae; genus Nicotiana; species Nicotiana tabacum. The sequence goes on from NC_134087.1 coordinate 111,620,833, forward strand.
CATCACCGTTATCAGTTCGCATCCGCCTTATTCTGGAATCAAGTTCACCTTCAACTGTTTCTTTGAACTTTACAAACTTACTAAAAACTTCTGACTTGTGCTTTACAAAATAAAGCCAAGTGAATCTAGTAAAATCATCAATAAATATTATCATATAAGAATAGCCTGAGAATGAAGGAGTTCTCGTTGGCCCCATCAAGTCACTGTGAATAAGTTCTTGTGGGGCACTGCACCTTGACAAGGATATGTCAAATGGAAGACGATGTGCCTTTCCATATTGACATCTTTCACAAACCTCTCCTCCACCAAAATTTTTTAAGTTATGCAATCCTTTTACTAGATTCAATATCCATGCTAAGATGTCCAAGTCTAGCATGCCAAAGATGTATGTTATCATTGCTACTCATCTTATCAATATATGAATTAGAGGTAGATAAGACATATAAATCGTTAACTCTCTTACCTGAGTGAATGATATCTGCTTTGAGCACTTTGATATTTCGGAGGAACTTCACATCACGTGGGCCAAATAGCAAATAGTTTCCAGCATCTACATCATTTGCAACTAAAAATAGATTTCTCTACATTCCTGGAATATGGAAGACACTGTTGAGGGTGATAGTGTCTTTTTGCTTCTCGTTGATCACAACAATGCCTTCTTTCTCCACATTATAGACTGTATTATCTGCTGTAACAATGACATCATGTCCGTTGTATTCACGAAGCCATGGAAATGAGATGGTGCCCACATCCTGAATCCACGATCATGTCTCTTTCAAAATTTATGGAAGCCATGGCATTTATTGCTCGAGTCTCCTCTGCGAAGCACTTTCCCCAGTCTACTTCTTTTTCTTCTTCTTCTTCAGCAACTTTCTTGGTTTGAGCCATATTGCTCTCTTTGGCTCGACAATATCTTTTTATGTGCCTATCTTTGCCACAACGGTAACATTTTAAAAGCTTTTTACCGTTACTGAAAGACCTCCCCTTCTTTCCTAGCGAGCTTGAACCACTTGAGGATTAAAAGTGCATGCTATCTCTTGATTTCTCTTTAAAGTTCCTCTTATCGATGATAAGAGCATTTCCTTCTCATTCTTTGATAGATACAACAGCCATCTGTTTGGCTAGTAGCTCTTATGACGACAACAAATTATCAATTTCTTCCAAAGATGGTTGTTGAACCCATCCTTGAATCGATGTAACAAAGGGAATATATTCTGGCTTTAAACCACGAATAATAATTCTTCTTATTTGTGCTTCAGAGTGGGTTGCTCTAGTAGTGAGCACCCTCCACTTCCAACCAAGAGGTTGTGAGTTCGAGTCACCCCAAGAGTAAGGTGGGAAGTTCTTGGATAGAGGGATGCCGAGGGTCTATTGGAAACAACCTCTCTACCCCAGGGCAGGGGTAAGGTCTGCATACATACTACCCTTCTCAAACCCCACTAGTGGGATTATACTGGGTTGTTGTTGTTGTTGTTGTTGTTGTTGTTGTTGTTGTTGTTGTTGTTGTTGTTGTTGTATTCGTGCTTCAGAGATAGCCTCGTCCGGATTCAATAGAGAAATTTTGTAACACAGATTTTTAACTTTCAAAAAATACTCGGCGATAGAGAGATTACCTTGAGTGGTGTTAGCTAACTCATTCTCCAAAATCTGTAGCCGAGCTTCATCTTTCTTGTTGAACAGCCGATCGAAGGTCCTCCATATTTCATGAGCTGATTTACACCTTATAATATGATCAAATAAATTAGGGGAGATAGACCTTTTCAGGATAAACTCCACCTTAGCATTAATTTGCTTCCACTTCTTACGCGCATTACTATTTTTTGGTGCGTCAGTAGGAGGACTTGTGTTACTCCCATTGACAACTTCCCACAAATCCTTACCTATAAGGTATGACTCCATACAAGTCTTCCATACCTTGTAGTTGGACTGGTTTAATAACTCCATCCTCAGTCCATTAGCACGACCATCCAAATCCATTTAGAGAAACCAATTGAATCAACCACTAACCTGACCTTGCAATATATCTAGAAGCTACTATGGCTCTGATACCATGTAAAGAATAGCAGAAGAAGAGTATTTTTTAGAGACCTTCTGCTAGCCCAAGATCGTTAACTAGGATTGAAGGATTCAACTAAAGAAGAGCAAGCTTGAAAAGAGAAGAGAGATTTTTGAAAGAAGAACTTTGTTATTGAAGAAGACTTTCTTGAATTTGGCTTCATTACAAATAAACAAGACACCCCCTATTTATACTTGTCTATAGATGATTCTAGATAATGTACAAGGAAGATTTTAGATAACCTTATCTTCTAACAACACTCTAGAATATCTAGATATGTCTATCATATAACCTTATCTTCCCACAACATTCTAGAGTATCTAGATGTGTCTACTAGATAAATATCAAGAGTGCTACACTAGGACATTCTAGAGAACTCTATGTTTTTTTCCAAAAAATCAACTTTACTTTATTTTTTCTCACATGTAGTATCCTTCTGTCGTAAAATTGGAGCTAAGCATAGATGCATGCATGAGTATCAGGGGCGGTCCGACGAATTTTGTGACCTATTATGAGGGGCTTAACCTTTTAATTTTTTTATTATTTATTTGAAGTCTGTTTTTTAGCTTTTCTTAGATACAAGGTTATTAATAATTTTCTTATAATCAATAACTCCTAATAAGTATTTCTCAATTGACAATATAGCTAATCCATTTAACCTTTTTTGTGACGTTGTTGTTCTTAGGTAAGATTTTATCAATTTTAATTTTTGAAAACTTCTTTCCGCTGAAGCAACGGTAACATGAGTTATGAACATTATTCCATAAGCAATTTAGGCATTTGGAAAAGAATTAAATCTTTTTATTTGATTAAATGTATCAATTAAACTGTTATCTTTTAATTGTACTATTTTCCTTAAACTTTTAATTTAGAAAATAAATCTAAACAATCAATATAGAATTGATTATTATGCTTTAAGGAACATTCGAGATTAAGACAATATTTTTTTAAATTTTCAACATCTAGTGATCTTAGTTTTTACTACCAAATAAAAAACTAAAAATATTTTCTTATGTTTCGAATTGTTCAAATCTATTTTGAAGTGAAAAAATAATCTTGTCTATTATGTATAAACGTTATAAACTCTAAAGGACTCTTTGAAAGATTTTGAGATTTCATTATCTACATTCACATCAAATTGTTACTTCCCATATATCACACGTTACGAAATTCGAGTTCGATATTCATTTCAAGTGCAATTTCCTTGGTAGAAATCATAGTAGTTGTAAATCCTTCTTCTCTATATTTGTTAAAGAAAGAAATCAAACGTTTTCACTTTACATAACTCTTTTTTAAATTTATACATAGTCTATTAGGTGTAACAGAAAATGGGACCCCTACAAATTTGGGGCCTAAAACAGTTATTTTACTTGCTTTATGGAAGGGCCGACCCCTAATGAGTATTTACTGTTCCTTGTTTCTCTATAATTTTTGTCTTTTTATGGCAGTAACCAAGTGCTGAATGTACGATTTAGAAATAAATGGCTATACTTTTTAACTAAAGTAAAAATAAAAGGGCAAACAACCAAAACTTAGTTATAATTAGTACTATTAAAATGCAGCAACAACAACAACAACCCAGTGTAATCCCACAAGTGGGGTCTGGGGAGGGTAATATGTACGCAGACCTTACCTCTACCCCGAGGGGTAGAGAGGCTGTTTCCAGGAGACCCTCAACTCAAAGAGGCAACAAGAGACACTATATTAGTACTATCAATAGACTCATAATAAAACAACATAAAATACCATGAAATCCATAACATAACATAAATACCATAAAAACAAAGTAACAATAATATACGAGATATAGGAAATACGAGAATATGTAAGGTATTAATACACAGAAGATAAAGCCCATCATCAGTAGTTGATCAATAGCATCCTAAGACTAATTCCTAACCGGCTAGTCTCACTCTAGTGCGCTGTAAAAAAGACATCACAATTTCCCCTAACCTACAACCTTAATGCTCGATCTCCACAATTCCTTGTTTAGGGTCATGTCCTCAGTAACCCTAAGTCGCGCCATATCCTGCCTGATCACCTCTCCCCAATACTTCTTAGGTCTCCCTCTACCTCTCCTCGTACCCACCACCGCCAGTCGTTCACACCTTCTCACCGGTGCATCAGTGTTCCTCCTCTGAATGTGCCCGAACCATCTGAGTCTTGCTTCCCGCATCTTGTCCTCCATGGGGGCCACACCCACCTTCTCTCGAATATCTTCATTTCTAATCTTATCCTTCCTTGTATGCCCGCACATCCACCTCAACATCCTCATCTCTGCAACTTTCATCCTCTGGATGTGTGAGATCTTCACCGGCCAACACTCGGTCCCATACATACTATTAAAATGAATTCTTTATAATTTTTTATTTTGAAAAGAAATAATACGAAAATAGTCGATCATATTGGGACTCGCGTTATGGCCTTTTCACTTTATTTACTAAACTCAAAAAACCACAATGAGTGTCGATGACTAAGTTCATCAAGAATGTAGAGATCATCCTTTGCTTATTGTGATTCGTGATAAATTCGAAAACAGTGGGAGTTAATTGATTATCAAGGACATGCAAGTGTTCTTTTCATTTCTTGAGGGGCCAATGTGATTTTCTCTTTGTCCGATAAAAGATATGAAGGCCCTAATTGTCCCCTTTGGTTAGCCAAATTGTTCTTTTCTTTTTATTTCTATATATTCATTTACATTATTTATGCATCTTCTTTTCCTTTCCAAGAGCCAGTTGGGTGTGTACTGAATTATATTGTTGTTAATTCTAAGTGACCCGACCTCTGTGGTAGAGTTTTATGAACTTTGTCACATCAAAGTGGGCATTGGATCTCTATTCTTGCAAATTGGTAAAAAGTAGCTACTTGGGTTTTACTTGGTAAATGAACTTTTGGAAATCCAATCATCGATATTGTTGTCATTTGGTTTCTTACCAAGGTTAATTACGCATAACAAAATGAAAAATATTTCTACTGGCCGACGAATGCGTGCAGATAGTTTTGATATATATATATAATACGTTTCAAAATATGTTTTACTTTTACCTCTACAATAAACTTTACCATACTGATACCGATAATTTCAAGTGACTTCTTTCCATTAACCTTACGATCTAAGATCTAAGATCAATTTCATGGCGGCCACTCGTAGTCAAGCCACCCTTTAAAGATTGCATTTTACTAGTAATACACAATAAGAGTCCTAGAATCCTTTTTGCTAGCTAAAAACAGAGTCCTAGAAGCTTCGAAAAGTATACATTTACGTGAAAAAGTTTATCTGCTGGACATATTCCACACATTATGTGATTTATAGTCTGTTTGACCAAGCTGTAAAAATAGTTTATTTTGAGAAGTATTTTTTTCAAAAGTGCTTTTGATGAGAAGCAGATTGTGTTTGGCTAATTAGTTTGAAAAGCACTTCTGAGCAGCAATTAGTGTTTGACCAAACTTTAAAAAACTGCTTCTAAGTGTATTTTTCTCAAAAGTACTTCTCAAAAAAGTACTTTTGGAGAGAAACTAACTTTTTCTGCTTCTCATCAAAAACACTTTTTTTACTCCCAAAAGCTTGGCCAAATACCTCAATTTTTGGCCAAAAATACTTTGACAAAAAAAAAAAAACACTTTTGATAAAAAAAAAAACTTTGCCAAGCAGGCTATTAATCAAAGACTCAAAGGCATCATTACACTTCAATTAAGAAAGCTGAAATGGTCAATTTCCACAATTTGCAAGATAAGTTTCAAGTTTTACTTATTTAAACAAGAGTTCAAATTATATACAGTGATAATGAAGAAAATAACATTATTAATGGAATTAGTTGATTATAAAAGTTTATTACTCTATTAACAGATTATCATATCAAGCTTCATATGCATATAATTACATGCTGTTGTAGATAAATTATTAGTTGCGTGGAACATAAACTGTTTGAAGAATTATTCACACGGCTGATTGAACTTGGGGGAAGAAAGAAATTAACGAAAGGTGCACTAGCAATCGTTTCTTAGTAATGATGATGATGGTCGATAGTTGACTAACGGTGGTCTCATCAAGTACAATCCTAGGTAACTATTCAACGACTGTGAAAAGGGAAAACAGAAATGCTCCAACAGGTCAACCAATTTTGATTTAAAATTTTTGAGTAACAAACTAGTGAAAAGATAAAAAGTAGGGAGTACTATTTTTTATTTATGTGGTGGGGCGTTACTTGACACGGAAATTAAAACAAATTTAAAACTTGTAATTGAAAACAAGCTATAAGTATTTATATGCCTATAAATTATCTTATTGTAATTAAAATGAAAAATTTAAAGTGAAACTCTTTTTAAATAAAAAGTATGACGTTCTCTTTTAATTTAAACATACTAAAAAAAATATAACACATAAATTAGGACGATAAAAGTACTTACTAAAGACGAGCTATCGGTTCTTATTTTTCTACAGGTATATACAGCAACAACTTCATCTATGTCAAAGTTTGTTTCACCTTCTCTGCTTTTACTCTATGGTCTCTTCTTCATTTGGCGCCATGTAATTGGCATAAAGCTACCGACAATCGAAATATATCTTAGATGATGAATCAATATTAGTGCTCCCCTTCTATTTTGTATTTTTTTGGGTGGTGGACTATACAAAGTTTTCCCAAGTAGGGACATGAAAGATTAAGTATGAATATCACAAGGGCCTACCCTATACTATACTTTTGCTTAGTAGGTACTAGTAAGTATCTTGAATACTCTATCGCTATACAATCCTCTGTGAGTAAAAATATGATGAGTGATGATGCTGAGGCCTGAGTTTGCAAAGACCCCACGTGTGCTGCTACATAAATCATTTTGTCTACTACTTAATACTATGTAGAAGCCAAAGACCAGCAGTACTAATAATTTATACTAGTGACAGACTAAATGATTCCTCTTACACCATCTTTTGATTGAGTAGTTCAAATCTCAATGTTTTATTTTTTGCTTTAGGCAATCGATCAATATCCGAAACTTATTGACCTTATTAATTGTGATTTGCGTCAAATATATACTTACGGAGATAAAATGCTTCTTACTATGAGAATATTTTTGAATCGCAATACTCAAATTCGAAACCTCTAATTAAAGGTGGAACAATTTCGACAATTTTAGCACACCCATTATCGTTGGTGATAATCTGTGAGAAGATAGACCAAGAAAAAGTTAGTAACTGCTCATATGTCAAAATCACTTTGCAGGCGTTATTGGCTCCTTAAACTCTACTTAATGATAGGTAGGGTTTCGCATAGTTGCTCTTGTTGATTATCTAAATTTGCAGTGATAAACATGCCACAGGCACTATGGCGAACAGCAGGTCCACCTTAATGCCATTTAAGGCCTAAAAAACAACATTATTGATGATAATCACTTTATTGAACTATATCATTATCAAGTGTTTCCCCTTTTCTATTCTTTTTTATTTTTAAATGAACGGCGAGGATACAATTCCTAGCTTCGGAATATTGAACTTACAACTTTAGTGATCTGTGTTTGTTACCAAAACGTCCTACGTGGTCTTTTATTACATTCTCTTAATTATATGTAGTGATAGATTACTTAACTTTTAGTTGTAAAAATTGCACGGGGCGCCCTATTTGGTCGCTCCCATTTAACCTATACCTATTTTTTTAAAAACTTTTAACTTGTACCCACTTTTTAAATAACTTCAGCCCCCTTTCTCCTCCTTCTCCTCCTCCTCCTGCTCCTCCTCTTCTTTCTTCTTCTGTCTTCTTCTTGTTCTTCTTTCTTCTGCTGTTGTTGGTGTTGCTATGGAACTTCAGTTCATGAGATGATTGCCATAAATATGTTTATCAGATTATTTAAAAATAAATTATAAATAATTACAAATGAACTAAATAACTAGTTGTAACTATATTAGATGAGTAGATTCTTGGTGTATATGTTTGTTTGGGATCTTGGTCATCTGTATTTTGACCCTTATATTATCATTCTCTCTTTTTTCTTCTTTCAAAGCTATGTAATAGTAAATTTAGACTACGTTACTTGTTGATGTAACCAATTAGTTCAGAGGCACGTTAGTTTCAGTTGCAAGATTTTTGTTGAAATTGGTGACTTTACTGATCAGTGAATGATGATGAGTTATTAGATTTGTGCATACTCTCATTTTCTTTTCTTGTTTACATAATTACAAACAAAATACAGATGACCAAGATCCCAAACAAACATAAATAATGCTGAAGTTTTTACAAATAAACTAAATAACTTCAGCTCTAGAGCTGAAGTTCGACAGTTACAAAACAAAACTTCAGCTCTAGAGCTGAAGTTCGCCAGTTACAAAAACAAAAACTTCAGCTCTAGAGCTGAAGTTCGCCAGTTACAAAACAAAAACTTCAGAACACTTGCTACTTCAGGCCCGTCTATTAGAATGCTGAAGTTTTGCGTGATTGCCTTTGCTACTTCAGCCCCGTATGCTGAAGTTATGCGAAAAAGCAGGTACGTTTGCAATTTTTTTGCAAAGCGGACACAAATTAAAACGTGACATAAAAAGCGGGTATAGATGCAAATGCCCCACTATTGGATCAGCCCGACCCAGGGCTGGCCTTGTTAAGCTGAGCCTAACAGGGCTTGTTTCGATTAAGGCTGGGCCTTTGCTTAACCGGCTAGTTAAAAAGCATTTTTTCGTTACAATTGTCTTATTTATTTGAAACTTATTTATCAAAATTGTCTTAGATTTTTTAATTACCCGACCTAACTATATTTTTCTTACAATTTATATAACATTCATTATTAGTATCTTAAATTAAGAAATTAAGTTACATCCTTTTTTCTTTTTTCTCTCATCTCCTCTTTCCTTATTCTCTACCGCATCTTTCCATATACAATCCATTATTAGTGCCTTAAATTAGGGGATTCATTTATACCATTTTTCTTTTTTCTCTCCTCTTTGCTTGTTCTATTCTCTGCCGCCTCTCTCCACCCAAAAGCGTGAAGAGTTGAATATTGAATCTTGGATGCACATCTCCGTGAAACTCGAAATTTAAGTAAAATGTTCAATGCCTCCACCTCCATCGATGTAGCATCAACATCAGTAACAATAGAAACTCGACGATCATAAATTTCTATGGTACATCAGCATACAAGTTTAAAATAAAATTTTGTACAAATTTGATAAATCTACAACAACATATAAACTAAAAAGAATTTTTATACAACTACTTATATAGTATACAACTTAATTATAACTTATATACGACTTTCATAATTATTTCTACCCAGTATACAACTACAACATCATATAACATAAATATAATTTTCATACAAAATTTATACAATATATCTTTTGTATATGATTTGTATATATTTTGTATATGGTGTGTTCTTCTACCTCTTTGAAATTCCAATCAATACTTTCCTCTCTTAATACAATTTTAATACATATGAACAACTTTATGTAAAAAGATAGTATTTATAACTTAATAAAAATTTCATGCAACGATTCAGACATTATATAACTATTTTTTTAATTTTCATACAATATTCAAATAAAAAAAAAATATAACTACAACAAGATACAACTTAAATACAATTTACATACAACTATAATACAACCTTAATACAATTTTATATGTATATTAAATGTCATATCTTAAATTGAGATATACCCTTCTTCTTCTTTATCAAATACCCTTAAATTGAGATATAAACTTCAAAAAATATTTTCAATATTTGCAACAACACCCAATCCAAATAAATAATATTTTTGATAGCCTAAATTCGAATTTAAAGCTTCAAAGCTTTTTAATGATTGCCAATGATGGAGAATCAAACACCTTCAAAATTTATTGATTGAAAATTTTAATTTGAACACCAATTGTGCAGCGTGAAAGAAAATTGCTAAGTTAAAACTCTATAGTAAAACGATTGAAATCTATTGATGAATTCCTAAAAAAGAGAGTATAAAGTAGATTTGAAAAGAGAAATAAATATAGAAAATTGAAGAAAGAAAAATAGGGTTGGGGAAACAACAGAGAATGTGTGTGTGTGTGTGTGAGAGAGAGAGAGAGAGATGGAGAAAGAAATATCAAAGAGAGAGAAGGAGTTACAAATGGGGTAAACCATAACGAAGTGCTTGGGCCTGAGAATGAGTTATGCACGAGTCAAAATATAAAACAGCCCAACAAGAGGTTATTAGACTATAATTAGGATCCAGGTTGAGGTACATAAGTCAAAGAATTACTGGACAAGAGGAATTATAGTTACAATAACTATCAGCTCATGGAAGTACAAGGACATACAAATAGAAGTCTTTTCTTTATTTTGGCTTAGTTCTTGTTGGAGCACTCTAAAACCTTCCTCTGTTCTTTCTTCTTTTTCATTTTCCTCTTTTCAGTTGTTCATTTGGTTGTTTCTACATTGAGAGTTTGGTTTAGATCTGTAATTCTATTTTTTGGTCAATACAATACAGATACACATGTATCTCAATCCGGATCCCAATTATAGTCCATAACCTCTTATTGGGCTATTTCACATTCTGACTCGTGCATAACTCATTCTAAGACCCCAAGTCTTTGTTGTGCTTTACCCTATTTGTAATAGAAGGAAGATGGAATAACTGATATTCCCTATTCAATTTCTAATATAAAGGGGTACTCATTTATAACGACCTGATAAGTCGTTTTGTGTAATTGTACCCTTTTATCCCTTTTCATGATTCACACATATGTGTTTATGCTTTTATGACTTACATGGTTGATTAGTTTAGTTTTAGGAAGCTTTTGGGTTGATTTGTACCCTTGATTCTCAACTTAGAAGTTAAAAATTGAAAATATTGACCAAACTTTAATTTTTGTGAAAACAACACCGGAACTATATGTTTATGGATCCGATAACTTCACATCGTGATTTCGGACTTGGGCGTATACCCAAAAATGATTTTGGAAGTTCGTAGGTCGATTTGTGTTGATTCGGTGAAATTTTACAATTTAAAGTTGAAAAGTTTGACCGTAGGTTGACTTTTAACTATCAAACTTGGAATTTAATTTTGGGACTTAGAATAGGTATGTTATGACATTTAAAACTTGTAATTTGGTGTCATTTGGAGTTGATTTGATAGGATTCAGACGCTTAGTTGTAATTCTATAAGGCATTGAAAATTTCTTTGAAATTCATGCGTTTTAGAGTTTAATTCGTAGTTTTAGATGTTATTTTTGTATTTTGATCATGCGATCTAGTTCGTATGATATTTTTATACTTGTGTGGATATTTGGTTGGGAGCCCCGGGGCTCGGGTGAGTTTCGCGCGCTTAACGGAGTGTTGTTAGAGTTGAGTTTCTAGTTTTTTTGCACAGGGCCTCAGATCTCGCATTTGCGAGATTTTAGATGGCAATTGCGAAGGCAGGTCAAGTCTTTTGGGTTCGCATTTGCGATAAATACCTGGGGGGAGCTTGTTCGCATTTGCGATCTATATGGTCGCATTTGCGGGCGTCCTAGGTTAGCAATTGTGAACTTTCCATCGCAATTACGATGACAGTAGAAATGAAAGGTCTTCGCTTTTGTGATGAATTCTTCGCATTTGCAGGGTTCGCAATTCAGGTCGCATTTGCAACATCGGTGACTGGATAAATAGCTAAGGGACAGGATTTTTGAACTCATTCTCACATTTTTGAACCCTAGACTCGGTAGGAAGCGATTTGGAAAGAGGATTTTCACCTACAAACCTTGGGTATGTGATTCTAATCTATCTTTAATCTTATTCATCAACATATCTTAGATATTAACATCAAAATCATGTAAATCAAAGTAGAAAATTTTGAAACTTTGCCAAATTTTTGAAAAATAAGAAATTGTATTTTGAGAGTTGATTTGGACTCGGATTTTGAAACTAATCACATATATGAACTCATGGGGTCATGGGTAGGAAGAATCTATCATTGGACCCAGGTTTTGGCCGGGTTTAGTTTTGTTGACTTTTTGGAAAAAAGTGAAGGTCTTAAATTTTTATATTGCAATTGAATTCCCTAGCACTGTTTGATGATATTGAGTCGATTTTGGTTAGATTTGAGCGGTGTGGAGGCGGATTTTAAGGGAAAATCTATTTCTGAGAATTGAATTGGCCTAATTAAAATAAGTGTCTTGCCTAACTTTGTGTGAGGGAACTACCCCTTAGGATTGGTATTGTTGCTTCAATTGTGCTAAGTAAAATCTGTGTACACAAGGTGACGAGTGGGTACACGGGTTGCACTTAGTATTTGTCCGGTTGAGGGTACTTGGGCTATTTCCATGCTTAAATTGAAATAGAATATCATGATCTAAAGTCTCGTAGTCAATTTATCCTTAATTGTGTTAGACTATCCTTACATATTTTAAATGATTTGTTTAGTACTTGATCTACATCCTACTTGCTAAATTGCTCCCATACTTTAGTTGAACTTGTTGCCTCTTTTATTGTTACAAGCTATCTCTTTATTGTTAATCTTCATTACAAGAAGTAATTATTCATGTTATCCCTTTCCTTGTCGACTTCCATTATTTGAGACTCATTGTTAAAAGTTATCTCTTTTATTGTGAGTTTGCCTTATCTATTATCGTGATTATACATTATTTCTCTCATTGTTGAGTTATTTGGTGTTGAAGTTGTGAAAGTCATTAATAAGTTGAGGCGATGTGGTTATTGTTGAAACGTTTATATTATTAAGAATCTTTCATTCATTGTTATTGTTGATATTCTTATCTACGTTGTGATGGAGCCATGGGATATTATTATGGAAATACTGATATTGTTATTATTGGCAAGTTGTGATATATGGACACTTATGGTGCGAAATGTTATTGTGTTGTGATATTGACGCACGTGTAGCGGTATAAGGATTGGGGTTAATGAGCATGCAACGGTATAAGGTGGGACTTATATGTGTGTTTCTTGTAGAAGAACTACCTGGAGCCACACAATGTCATAAGAAGGTCTAAAGTGCGTGTAACTATTTTGGGAAAACTATTTTATTAACCTATTTTCAAATGTATGGCTCACGCGGCGGTATAAAGAAATATTGTGATTGAAATTGAGAAATGTAAATACGAGGCGGTACCTCGCTTGTGATTCTTGATTTTATGAGGCGATACCTCGGTCTGATTTCATTATATACGAGGCGGTACCTCATTGTGATTTTTGCGGTTGATTTCATGTTGTAAAGAGTTTTTGGTGGAAATATTTCTTGTTGTTGTGCCCTTAATTGTTCTAGCAGCTGTTGTCCGTATAGGACCACTTGAGTTTTCTTCTGTTGTTTCTTTTTACGTGTTCCCATATTAAATTTCGGTATATTTTAGGTTATTATATTGTTTCATATCAGCTATTTTATGCTTTCCCTTATTTATTTTTATTGCTTTCTACACTATTTATTTATATCCTAGTAGGTGTCTTGACCTGGCCTCGTCACTATTCTATTGAGGTTAGGCTCGATACTTACCGGGTACCGTTGTGATGTACTCATACTACGATTCTTCATAGTTTATGCATATCCAGGCATGTCTGCTCGTGCTGGTAGATATAGATTCCTACGAGCTGCTTTATCGGAGACTTCAAGGGATGCCTGCTCGGCGTCCGCAGGCCTCAGAGTTACCTTCCTTTATCCTCATTTACTATTGTATTTACTTTCGGACAGTGATGTAGTAGTTACTCTTGTTATACTCTATAGAACTTATGACTTAGTTTCATCGATTTTGTGGTATGTATTGTGAGATTTTGTCTTCGGAAGGTTTTTATCACTTATTTAGTTTTTTTTCCAGTAACTTGTTAATTCTATCTGTTCAGTTAATATTGATTGTGAGGCTTACCTTGTCGTACAGACTAGGTTCCATCACGACATCCTAGGGAGGGGAATTGGGGTCGTGATAAGTTGGTTTCAGAGATCTAGGTTCATAGGTGTTACGAGTCATAAGTAGTTTTAGTAAAATCTTGTGGATCGGTACGGAGACGTCGGTACTTATCTTCGAGAGGCTACGAAACTGTTAGGAAAATTTTACTTCTTTGATTCCTTATCGTGCGAATTTTTGATTTTGAAAACTAAATTTTTGACTTTCTATTCTCTCACAGATGGGGAGGACACGTACTGCTAGATCTGACAATCAGACACCCGCGCCTATGCTAGAGCCGCGAGCGGCCGAGGTTGGGGCAGAGACTGGGGACGGGCACGTGATGCAGCCAGAGCACCTGCTCGAGCTGTGATAGAGGAGCCACCAGTAGCTCCAGTCAGGGGATAGACAACCGAGGCGCCTATTGCCATCCCAGCACTTTAGGAGACCCTCGCATAGTTCCTGAGCATGTTCAGTACCTTAGCTTAGGCACGGTTGATCCCATGTCACGACCCAAACTGGAGGGCCATGACTAGCACCCAGCCATACTTGCCGAGCACCAACGTACATTTTATCTAACCTTCTTTATTATCTTTTAGGGCTGACGAGATCAATATAAATGGTAGACATGGATCATGGACAACCAACAATAAAATATGATGGCATGAACATACATAACATGGGATGACAAGACAATCAAGAAACTATATATAAGGTACGAGTTACCATGCTGTCATGAAAGACTATACAACAAAAATTCAGCTGACAAGGCATACCAAACTATACATGAGTCGACACCTATCTATGAGCCTCTAAAGGAACATAAGTGCTACAATATAGCTGGAATAGGGCCCCGACATACCCATAATGTCTATAACAAAAATGCATACCAAGACCACGGCAAGTCCGAAGAAGGGATCTCGCCAATCACCGCTGAACTGGACAGCCTATTGTGGTGGGGGAGCTGCACCTGCCTGTCTATCAGGACCTGCAGCACGACATGCAGCATCCACAAATAAAAGGATGTCAGTACGAATAAAGTACTGAGTATGTAAGGCAGGGAACCATAAGTACGAACAGTAATGTAAGCAGGGATAGAGAATATACAACCTGTAACATCTGGGTACCTCTGAGGGCTACTGACATGCAATGCATGATACATATGTATATATGCATAAACTTTTAAAATATATGCCTCTATGGGCATCATCATCATCATATCGTACCCAGCCGTAATAAGAACGGTAAAAATGTAACCGGCCATCATAAGGCTCGGTAGAATCATATCCGGCCACGTGGAGCTCAATAAAACCCACCTTATCAGTGGTTGCACAATAGGTGTCATACCCGACCAACTATAGCGCGACTCGGTAGAGTAAAATAGATACATATATATAATGCATGCTCGACTCATGGAATCATGTTCTAAACCTTTTGGAGTGACGTAAGGTCAGTATCCTCTGTACACATTATTAGGACTAACTCTTCACTATGAACCTTATAAGAATCAGGAAGTACCAACAACATTGATAACATAAGAATAAGAGAAGCAACATCAACATTAATCGTTCCATAAGAGGGGAAACAATATAACTGCTAGCGTCTAAGAGTAGAGTATCTTTGGAAGCTCGTTTAGTACATTATGTACAATCGGAGTCATGCAAAAGAAGGAAAGGGATAGCCTCGCATACCTTGTATATACTGCCCATCCTCAAGCTATGCAAATTTCACGACTCCTTAGTCTACAATAGGAGAAATGACACTATCATTAACGTTTAAGCGTCGTAACTACTATGTACCGACCACAACCTATTTTACGATGAAACGGAAAACACCTCCCCTATTTATATGACATCCCACAAGTGAAAACAATCACCAAACAACCCAAACAACATCAATGTTGAACCTCCCAAAGCAGTCTACCAACCGATAACATTACTACCAAGCCTTTCGATATATATTTCATAAGTTCTAGCTTCAATGACTTTGCCACAACTTGGATAATCTTAAATACATGTAGAGTAAGAGATTCCTTACCTTTATACAGAAAGAAAAACTCCAATTTAACCTTATTTGTCCGTGAAATATCCCTCCAATGCTGCCACAACAACAAGGAAGCGAAACTAGCAATCAATTAGCGTTTTTCGGCTCTAGAATCACTTTAAAAGGCTTAAAATCACCTAGGGTTGATATTAAGAACTTGAGGGAGTATTTACAGAACATAAACCCCTTAAAACAACCTCCCACATGAGCTGGAACAACATAAAAATGAGCAACAACAAGAATAATAAGAAACTTACTAGCGCCACGGGATTCCCGACACTTGATTTGTGTTGTTTGCCCTTTGTTTGGGTCTTGAATCTTGAGAGAACCTTGAGATGGTGTTTCTAGTGTTCTAAGGTCTGAATTTATTGAAAAAATTACTTAAAACGGGTTGGAGTCATCATATATATATATTCAAATGTCTTAAACCGCCTAAGTGGGCCCCATAGAGAGGTGCTTGGAGCAGTCTCGCAAAAATGTGAATATCTCTCTACTCCGAGATCGTATCGACAAACGATTTAATGCTTTGAAAACTAGACTGATAGATCTTCAATTTGGTGGGTATATCACCCTATAATTCTAAGTAAATTGGGAGACAAGATTAGTAACAGTTGACCTCATGTTTAATTAAGATTATGAACCTAAGTTGCGACAACTTTTGTCGACTTTTGTCTCATAACTCGTTTGACTTCAAGACTTATGATACGGATATTATATGGTTCAAACTTAAAACACTACCTATTGAGTGTATTAAGCACTTCTAGGTTTACCCGAAAATACGGCTGACAACATTCTTGATTCGTTTAACTTCTAATACTTGTTAACCACCCTTATACACCTTTGTATCATTTAAGACCAATAAGATTAACTTCTTATCATCTTAAAGATAATCTCTTCATGTATTTACGTCGACTACCTTATGAAATGAACTAACGTACGTGAATATGGGTTGTAACACCCTCCCCCTTAGGAACATTCGTCCTCAAATGTAAGGGTTTATGGGGAGTCCAAATCATTGTGGATTCCAATGGAAATTTCCGGTCAATTTTCCCCTATAAAATGGTCACTAGAAAAACTTGCAAGCAGTTAAGCCCAACATATGGCCACACAAGGCTACACAAAGCATTATGGATATTTACATTATCTGCATATCACCATTTTGTTTTAAGGAAGAGTATTCTCAAGTTATTGCTTACCTCATAGAGCCGTTTCACCTTCCAATGTATCCTGCGTTCCACCATCATCCTTGTTATCTTCATTTTGGAATAGGTAAGGGTATTTAGACTTCATCTCCTCTTCTGCTTCCCATGTCATTTCTTCCATATTCTTGTTCCTCCACAATACTTTGATGGAAGCTACATCTTTTGTTCTCAGCTTGCAGAATTGTTGATCTAATATTGCCACTGGCACTTTTTCATATGATAGATCCTCTATAACTTGTACATCGTTGATAGGTACGACCCGAGAAGGGTCTCCAATACATTTCCTCAACATAGATATATGGAATACCGGGTGGACAAATTCCAATTTGGATGGCAATTCTAACTCATAAGCAACCTGTCCAATTCGTTGAAGAATTTTATACAGCCTGATATACCGCGGACTCAGCTTACCTTTCTTCCCGAAATGCATAACACCCTTCATCGGTGAGATCCTCAAGAAAATCAAAATAAGACTTTTGCCTGCTTTGTGCCATCCTCAATCGCTCCTGTATCACTTTCACCTTCTCAATGGCTTGATGAAACAAATCTGTCCCATATAATTCTGTTCCACCAACTTTGAACCATCCAACTGGTGATCTACATCTCCTCCCGTATAGTGCCTCGTATGGGGCCATTTTAATACTGGAATGGTAGCTATTATTGTAGGCGAATTCTATGAGTGGAAGATGGTCATCCCAATTCCCCTTAAAATCTAGAACACATGCTCGTAGCATATCTTCCAGTGTCTGAATGGTACGTTCAGCCTGTCCGTCAGTCTGCGGATGAAATGCAGTGCTGAGATTCACTTGTGTGCCTAAACCCTTCTGAAAAGACCTCCAAAAGTTATCCGTAAATTGAGCTCTTCGGTCTGATATAATAGATACCGGCACACCATGAAGCCTAACAATCTCCTTGATATACAACTTTGTATAATCTTCAGTCGTGTAAGTTATCTTAACTGACAGTAAATGGGCACATTTTGCAAGTCGATCAACTATCACCCAGATGGAGTCAAACTTATGATAAGAGCGAGGTAATCCAATAACGAAGTCCATATAATCACCTCCCATTTCCAGGCCGGAATCTCTATATTCTGAAGTAATCCACCGGGTTTCTGATGTTCTATCTTTGCTTGTTGACAATTGGGACACTGGGCTACAAATTCTGCAATAGAATTCTTCATGTTATCCCACCAATACTTCTCCTTGACATCATGATACATCTTTGTCGAGCCAGTATGGATGGAATATCGGAATTGATGAATCTCATTCATAATCTTCTCTCGCAACCTTGACACATTAGGCACACATAATCAGCCCTGGTATCTCAGTGCTCCATCTCTTCCGATCTCAAAAGCCTTAATTTTACACTGCTGAATGCTCTCTCTCAATCGTACTAAGATAGGATCTTTATATTGCCGTGTTTTTACCTCGGCTACCAAAGATGATTCTGATGTATTATGTACAGTAACACCTCCGTCATCTGAGTCTAACAATCTGATTCTCATATTGGCTAGCTGATGAATCTCTTTAGTCAACCCCCATATGCCTACCTCAATGTGTACTAAGCTTCCCATTGATTTACGGCTAAGAGCGTCTGCCACAACATTGGCTTTACCGGGATGATACAATATCTCGACGTCGTAGTCTTTCAGTAATTCAAGCCACCTACGCTACCTCAAATTCAACTCTTTCTGCTTGAAGATGTGTTGTAAACTCTTGTGATCTGTGTAGATGTCAACTTGGACGCCGTATAAGTAGTGCCGCCATATCTTCAAAGCATATATTACTGCAGCCAATTCCAAATCATGGGTTGGATAATTCTTTTCATGCTTCTTCAATTGTCTTGATGCATAAGCAATCACATTCCCACGCTGCATCAATACGCACCCCAAACCTATACCCGAGGCATCACAATATACCACATAACCTTTTGTTTCTTCAAGAAGAATGAGCACTGGTGCAGATGTCAATCGATTCTTTAGCTCCTAAAAACTATGTTCACAAGCGTCAGACCACTGGAACTTGGTAGCTTTTTATGTTAACTTAGTCAATGGTGTGGATATAAAGGAAAACCCTTCTACAAACTGCATATAATATCCTCCTAGCCCCAGGAAGCTGCAGACTTCTGATAGTGTTGTAGGTCTCGGCCAATTCTTCACTGCATCGATCTTCTAAGTGTCGACACTAATACCCTCATCAGATATCACATGGCCAAGGAATGCTACTGAGTTCAGCCAGAATTCACATTTAGAGAGCTTAGCATATAACTTATGATCCTGAAGGGTCTGTAATACTATCCGCAAGTGGCCCGCATGTTCCGCCTCTGAACGAGAATACACCAGAATGTCATCAATGAATACGATCACGAACACATCAAGATAGGGCCTGAATACACTATTCATGAGATCCATAAAAGCTGCTGGGGCATTTGTTAGCCCGAACGACATCACCAAGAACTCAAAGTGCCCATATCTTGTCCGGAAGGCCGTCTTTGGAATATCCTTCTCCTTAACCCTCACCTGATGATACCCTGAACGTAAGTCAATCTTGGAGAAATACTTGGCACCCTGGAGTTGGTCAAAAAGGTCGCCAATCCTTGGAAGTGGATACTTGTTCTTTATAGTAAACTTATTCAACTGTCGATAATCGATACACATCCTTAATGACCCATCTTTCTTCCGCACGAATAGAACTGGTGCACCCCAAGGTGAAATGCTAGGCCTAATGAAGCCCTTATCCAGCAAGTCCTTCATCTGTACCTTGAACTCTCGCAACTCCGCCGGGGCCATTATGTATGGAGGGATAGATATGGGTTGAGTGTCAGGCAACACATCAACGCTAAACTCAATCTCCCTTTTAGGAGGAAGGCCTGGTAGTTCATTTGGGAAAATGTCTGGAAATTCATTGACCACAGGGATTGATTGTAGAGTAGGCGGGTTCGCCTCTACATTTCTAACGCGAATGAGAAGATAAATATAACATTTTGAGATCATCTTCCCTGCCTTAAGATAGGAAATAAACCTACCTTTTGGCGTAGCAATGTTCCCCTTCCATTCAATGACGGGTTCACCAGGAAACTGAAACCTAACCATCTTCGTACGACAGTCAACATTTGCATAGCATGAGGCCAACCAGTCCATCCCCATTATCACATCAAAATCAACCATTTCTAACTTAACTAAATTTGCCGAGGTTTGACGACTACAAATCATCACTGTGCAACCTCTATATACCCTCCCAGAAATCACAGAATCTCCTACCGGAGTAGATACCGCAAGTGGTTTACTTATCAATTCAGGTTCAATGCCAAACTTATTAGCCACAAAGGGTGTAACATATGATAATGTAGATCCTGGATCAATCAGCGCATATACATCATAAGAAAATACAGACAATATACCTGTAACAACATCTGGAGATGACTCGAGATCCTGTCGACCTACTAGAGTATAGGTTCGATTTTGAGCACCAATCAAACTTGGCACTGCACCTCTACCTCTACCACGACCTGTCGACTGCTGAAAACCCCGTGCTGGAGGTCGAACTGATGAGGAAGAACCAGACACAGATCCAGTCGGGTGAGCCATACCACCACCTCCCCTGTTAGGACAATCCCACATCATATGGCTAAGCTGTCCGCAAGAATAGCACGCATCAGAACCTCGACGACACAGTCCATAGTGGGCCTTGTCGCACTAATCACAATGTGGTGTTGGGGGTCTCGTCTGACTAGTATCCCTGTGATGTTGCGAGCCTGATGCCCGTGAACTCTGACTAAGACCAGAATAGGTAAATCGATCATATCGAGGTCTCTGAAACTAAAGAGGAGCACTAGCTACAGGAGGTGCTGAACTCCTTGAAGACTGGGGTGTGACGCTGCCTTTGAAGTCATCAGAATACCCTGCAAATCTCACCCTCTTATGATGGCCCCTATCCTTCTCCCTATCTGCCCTCTGCCGGCGCTTACGATCCTCTAGGGTCTGGGCATAAGCCTGAATATGGGAAATATCCATGCCCTCCACTAAGGAGGTTGCCGTGCACTCATTTATCAAATGTGGTCCCAACCCGTTCACGAGCAGATGCACCCTATCACTTATCTCGGCCAATATATGGGGAGCATACCTTGCTAAAGAATCAAACTGCATACTATACTCTCTCACACTCATATTACCTTGTCGAAGGTTTAAGAACTTCTCAGCTCTAGCTCGTCGTATCTCAACTGGTAAGTAGTGACGAAGAAATGCCTCAGAAAATTCCTTCCACACAGCTGGAGGAGCATTCGGACCCCTAGATCTCTCCCAACTATCATACTAGAAAACCGCTAAATCCCGTAACCGATAAGAAGCCAACTCTACTGCCTCTATACCACTAGCATATATAACCCGCGGTGTATGATAAACCTGGTTAATAAAAGTTTGCGGGTCCTCCTTGGGGTCTGATCCGGTAAACACTAGAGGGTCTAAATTAATAAAATCACGAACTCTCATACTAACTGGTTTATCAGCAGCAACTGTATTCTGCCTCTAAGCCTGAGCAGCTACCAAGCTAGTCAACAACTGCAAAACACTTCACATATCCTGGTCTGTAGTACCAGATAGAGGAACTGGAGGTGCTGGGTGCCTCCTAATATCCTCTGGAGGAGACGGAGTAGAAGAGGTATGAGAGGGCATCTCACTCTGAGCCTCACTTTGGCCTGCCCTGGCTCGGGGCATCTGGGTGGTACCCTCTCCCGCTGCTATATCAAGCCATCTACTAATCGTTTGCTTCCTATTCGAAGGCATCACTAAAAGAAAATAGGGTGAATATTAGAGACGAACACTTACCACTCAACTCTACGCACGATCTAGATTCAGGAAGAAGGTAACAACCCTAGATGTCATGTAGCCTCCTGATTATAAATGTGGTGCGCTACACATCCATAATCAAGACTCTACTACACGGCTCATAAACAACCCCTAGGACACACTTGCTCTAATACCAAGTTTGTCACGACCCAAATTGGAGGGCCATGACTAGTACCCAACCATACTTGCCGAGCACCAACGTACATTTTATCTAACCTTCTTTATTATCTTTTAGGGCAGACGAGATAAATATAAATGGTAGACATGGATCATGGACAACCAAAAATAAAATATGATGGCATGAACATACATAACATGGGATGACCAGAAAATCAAGAAACTATATATAAGGTACGAGCTACCATGCTACAATGAAAGACTACACAACAAAAATTCAGCCGACAAGGCATACTAAACTATACATGAGTTGACACCTATCTATGAGCCTCTAAAGGAGCATAAGTGCTGCAACATAGCCGAAACAGGGCCCCGACATACCGATAATGTCTATAACAAAAATGCATACCAAGACCACGACAAGTCCGAAGAAGGGATCTCTCCAATCACCGCTGAACTGGACAACCTACTGTGGTGGGGGAGCTATGCCTGCCTGTCTATCAGGACCTACAGCACGACATGCGGCATCCACAAATAAAAGGACGTCAGTACGAATAAAGTACTGAGTATGTAAGGTAGGGAACCATAAGTACGAAAAGTAATGTAAGCAGGGATAAAAAATATGCAACCTGTAACATCTGAGTACCTCTGAAGGCTACTGACATGAAATGAATGATACATTTGTATATATATATAAGCTTTTAAAACATACGCCTCTATGGGCATCATCATCTTCATATCGTACCCAGTCGTAATAGGCTCGGTAAAAACGTACCCGGCCATCATAAGGCTTGGTAGAATCGTATTCGGCCACGTGGAGCTCGATAAAACCCAATTGATCAAGTGGTGGCACACACACACACACACACACACACACACACACACACACACACACACACACACACACACACACACACACACACACACACACACACACACACATATATATATATATATATATATATATATATATATATATATATATATATATATATATATATATATATATATAATGCATGCTCGACTCATGGAATCATGTTCTAAACCTTTCGGAGTGACGTAAGGTCGGTATCCTCTGTACACATCATTAGGACTAACTCTTCACTATGAACCTTATAAGAATCAGGATGTACCAACAACATTGATAACATAAGAATAAGAGAAGCAATATCATCATCAATCGTTCCATAAGAGGGGAAATAATGTAAGTACTGCTAGCATCTAAGAGTAGAGTATCTTTAGAAGCTCGTTCATTACATTATGTACAATTAGAGTCGTGCAAAAGAAGGAAAGGGATAGCCTCGCATACCTTGCATATACTGCCCAACCTCAAGCTACACAAATTTCATGACTCCTTAGTCTACAATAGGAGAAATGACACTATCGTTAACGTTTAAGCGTCGTAACTACTATGTACCGACCACAACCTATTTTATGATGAAACAGACAACACCTCCCCTATTTATATGACATCCCACAAGTGAAAACAATCACCAAACAGCCCAAACAACATCAATGTTGAACCTCCCAAAGCAGTCCACCGACCGATAACATTACTACCAAGCCTTTCGATACATATTTCACAAGTTCTAGCTTAAATGACTTAGCCGCAACTTGGATAATCTTAAATTCATGTAGAGTAAGAGGTTCCTTACCTTTAGACAGAAAGAACAACTCCAATTTGACCTTAATTGTCCATAAAATATCCCTCAAATGCTGCCACAACAACAAGGAAGCGAAACTAGCAATCAATTAGCGTTTTTCGGCACTAGAATCACTTTAGAAGGCTTGAAATCACCTAGGGTTGATATTAAGAACTTGAGGGAGTATTTATAGAATATAAACCCCTTAAAACAACCTCCCACATGAGCTGGAACAAAACAAAAATGAGCAACAACAAGAAGAACAAGAAACTTACTAGCGCCACGGGATTCCCGACACTTGATTTGTGTTGTTTGCCCTTTGTTTGGGTCTTGAATCTTGAGAGAACCTTGAGATGGTGTTTATAGGGTTCTAAGATATGAATTTAGTGAAAAAATTACTTAAAACGGGTTGGAGTCATCATATTATATATATATATATCCAAATGTCTTAAACTGCCTAAGTGGGCCCCATAGAGAGGTGCTTGGCGCAGTCTCGCAAAAATGCGAATATCTCTCTACTCCGAGATCGTATCGACAAACGGTTTAATGCGTTGGAAACTAGACTGATAGATCTTTAATATCACTCCATAATTCTATGTAAATGTGGAGAAAATATTAGTAACATTTGACATAATGTTTAAGTAAGATTATGAACCTAAGTTGCGACAACTTTTGTCGACTTTTATCTCATAACTCGTTTTACTTCAAGACTTATGATATAGATATTATATGATTCAAATACCTTAAAACACTACCTCTTGAGTGTATTAAGAACCTTTAGGTTTACCCAAAAATACGGCTGACAACATCCTTGATTCGTTTAACTTCTAATACTTGTTAACCACTCTTATTCACCTTTGTATCATTTAAGACCAATAGGATTAACTTCTTATCATCTTAAAGATAATATCTTCATGGATTTACGTTGACTACCTTATGGAATGAGCTAACATACGTGAATATGGGTTGTAACATCCCACTTGCACCAGCCATATCTCAAGCTGGGAGAGGAGCAAAGACTCTCATAGCCCATACCCCAAAGCAGCGGGTCCAAGTTGATCAGGTCCCAAAGGTCATACCGGTACATCCTGTTTCTTTAGTTCAGCCCGTGGTTAGGGTAGAAGAATATACGGACGCACAGGATTTTCTTTATAGGACACACATGGTTTTCTTGAGGAGTGCCACCATATCCTTCGCAGTATAGGTATTATGGAGACAAGTAGGGTTGCCTTTACTACATTCCAGCTAAAGGGAGTGGCATATTAGTGGTTACGAGTGTACGAGGTGGGTAGCCCAACGGAGGTAGCTTCACTTACTTGGGATCGGTTTTCAGAGTTATTCTTGAGAGAGTTTGTTCCCGACACTCTTCGAGATGCCTGGCGCACGATGTTTGAGAAGTTGTGCCAAGGTGCTATGACGGTGTCAGAGTATGCTGTGCGATTTAGTGATTTGTCCAGGCATGCACCTGCCTTGGTTGCTACAGTTGAAGAGCGAGTCCATCGATTTATCGAGGGGCTGAACCATGGTATTAGATTCACCATGTCTAAGGAGTTGGAGTCAGATACTCCATATCAGTAGGAGGTTGAGATTGCATAGTGGTTTGAGGGTATGCGAGACCGCGAGAGGGATGAGAGGGAGGCCAAGAGGCCTTGTGGTACATGCAGATTTAGTGGTGGTCACGCTGTAGCTAAGACTCAGTTATCACAGGTATGGTTCCGGTTTGCCATAGATATGCATCAATCTTATTTGATCCGGGATCTACCTATTCAAATGTGTCATCTTACTTTGCCCTGTATTTGGATATATCTCGCAATTCTTTGAATTCTCCTATTTATGTGTCCATGCCTGTGGGAGATTCTATTATTGTGGACTACGTGTATCGGTTGTGTTTAGTTGTTGTTGGTTGTTTTGAGACCAGGGTTTATCTATTGTTAGTTAATATGGTAGGCTTTGATGTTATCTTAGGTATGGATTGTGAAGATGTCTATGCCAAATTTACCACGGTTAGAGTGGAGAGGTGCGCTAGATCATGTTCCTAGTAGAGTTGTATCATTTCTAAAGGCTCAACAGATGGATAAGAAGGGGTATGAGGCTTATATAGCCTTTTAGAGGGATGTCAGTTCTGATACTCCTACCATTGAGTCAGTTCCGGTGGTGAGAGACTTTCCAGATGTGTTCCCAGTAGATCTTCGGGGCATGTAACCTGATAGAGATATCGATTTTGGTATTGACTTGTTGCCGGGCACTCAATCCATTTCTATTCTACCATATCGTATGGCCCTAGCGAAGCTGAAGGAGTTAAAGGAAAAGTTGCAAGAGTTGCTTGATAAGGGATTCATTTGGCCTAGTGTGTTGTCGTGGGGTGCTTTGATCTTGTATGTGATGAAAAAGGATGGTTCTATGTGCATGTGTATTGACTATCGTCAGTTGAACAAGGTTATAGTGAAGAACATGTATCCATTTCCACTCATTGATAACTTATTTGATTAGCTACAGGGTGCCAGAGTATTCTCAAAGATTGGTTTGTGGTTAGGTTATCATCACCTAAAGATTCGGGATCCAGATATTACGAAAATTGCCTATAGGACTCGGT